>NC_041406.2:9428580-9478580 GCF_900747795.2 Erpetoichthys calabaricus
TCTGGAGATGATCCTGTTCATTGGATGCAGTGGATTCTCCATGATTGACAGGAGTCTGCTCAGCGCCCGTCGCTCTGCCACAGATGTCAAACTGTCCAGCTCCGTGCCTAACAATAGAGCCTGCCTTGTTCACCAGTTTGTCCAGGCGTGAGGCGTCTCTCTTCTTTATGCTGCCTCCCCAGCACCCCACTGCGTAGAAGAGGGCCTCGCCACAACCGTTTGATAGAACATCTGCAGCATCTTACTGCAGATGTTGAAGGATGACAGCCTTCTAAGGAAGTATAGTCGACTCTGTCCTTTCTTACACAGAGCATCAGTATTTGTAGTCCAGTACAATTTATCATCCAGCTGCACTCCCAGGTATTTATAGGTCTGGACCCTCTGCACACAGTCACCTCTGATGATCATGGGTTCCATGAGGGGCCTGGTCCTCCTAAAATCCACCACTAGCTCCTTGGTTTTGCTGGTGTTCAGTTGTAGGTGGTTTGAGTCGCACCATTTAACAAAGTCCTTGATTAGGTCCTTATACTCCTCCTCCTGCCCACTCCTGATGCAGCCCACGATAGCAGTGTTGTCAGTGAACTTTTGCACGTGACAGGACTCCGAGTTGTATTGGAAGTCCATGTATATAGGCTGAACAGGACCGGAGAAAGTACAGTTCCCTGCGGCGCTCCTGTGTTGCTGACCACAATGTCAGACCTGCAGTTCCGAGACACACATACTGAGGTCTGTTTGTAAGATAGTCCACGATCCATGGCACCAGGTATGAATCTACTGCCATCTCTGTCAGCTTGTCCCTGAGGAGCAGAGGTTGGATGGTGCTGAACTATGTCCTATGTCCTATGTAACTATGGGTGGCAGAGCTTTCAGTGCTGTGATGGCCCCTAAAATTTGGAATGCTCTTCCTCTCATCCTTCACGAGGAAAAATTGATTATTCATTTTCAAACTTCTATTAAAAACACATCTTTTCAATGAGTATTATTCTTTTTCTTGTATGTAATTTCTACTTTCTTGTTAATGCGTTTATTGAATTGTAAAGTTTCCTTGAGTGTATGAAAGTGCTGCATAAATAAAAATTATTATTAAGGCATAAGATAAGGCATGGGTAGCAAGGGCTTAATTTTACCTTACATCTAATGCAGCTGTAACTTTGTAATAAAATACTTAGGTCTGGAAAATAGAAAGTTTGGAGGATGAATGAATTTCTAAATATTTCAATTTCCTGAAGCCTCATCCATGGTTGGTTCCTACCTTGAGCTCAAAATTGTTTTAATAGGCTTCTTCCCCCATGACCTTAGTCTAATTAAGTTGGTTAGAAAATGGATAGGTAATATATTTTGATATTTTATTACTTAATTCCAAAATGTCATTGTGCATTTTGTGTACAGACAGTGTCAGGGTGAACTTTTGTGTTGTTTAGTTTTATGCAATTAGCTGATTGTTATTGAGAACCACTGGAGCTGACATAGTGAGTTACGTGCGGTTCACAGTGTATATCACGGCGCTTGATTACTTTTTTATGATCTCTTATTGTATCCTAACAGATGTCAAGCCTTTCTTGCCAGAATTGTGATTACATGATTATTAGAATCTTTGTCTCCGGATTGAATGAAAGAAAATCTGTGCAGACTTGTGAGCTCAATCAGTCTGACATGTGTATTCATACCAAACGTTTAACTTGTAATAGCAGTTGTCTCTTCGTGCTGAGCTGCAAGTGGGTGATTACTTATCCATCATTATTCTCATCTGACATTCACAATAATTATTACACAGACAACAACTGTGCAGCTGCTGATTATATGTGTGAGATTTGAAAATTAGCAGATTTTGTTTTTCTTTTCCTAGAAAGATTTGTTACGGAGTTTGGAATAAAACAATATAATAACAAGTATTCAGTTGGATTAGGACATATTAAAAGCACACATACACATTTATATTTTTGTATATCCATCCATCCATTATCCAACCCGCTATATCCTAACTACAGGGTCACGGGGGGGTCTGCTGGAGCCAATCCCAGCCAGCACAGGGCGCAAGGCAGGAAACAAACCCCGGGCAGGGTGCCAGCCCACCGCAGGGCACACATACACACACACACACCAAGCACACACTAGGGACAATTTAGGATCGCCAATGCACCTAACCTGCATGTCTTTGGACTGTGGGAAGAAACCCTTGCAGACACGGGGAGAACATGCAAACTCCATGCAGGGAGGACCTGGGAAGCGAACCTGGGTCTCCTAACTGCGAGGCAGCAGCGCTACCCACTGCGCCTCCGTGCCGCCCTTTTTGTATATTAAAAGCTAATTTATACTTAAGCATTTTTAAAGCTACATATAGACATTTATATTTACATGTTTTTTCCATTTCGATTTTCCATTTGACAGTCTTGGTACTTTTAAAACACATGCTTTCATATTTTTTGTTCAGACTTTCAAGACTCTTGGAGGTGGAAGATATTTGAAAGATAAAACAATTTTTCTATATAATTATCTTCACAGAAACAGTGTGTTTTATAAAAAAAAAATTCATAGTCCTTGGTGTTCATGAATTAAAATAAATCAAATGTTTTAGAAAAATTTGTAACTGTTCACTGAGGCATTCATGACATGTTAGCTAACTTCTCAAACATTGCTTTTGTTTCATCGTACATACAGTATTTCATTTCCACTTGCAATCTCACTTGATCAAGGAAAAAGTGACAAATTTTGTTATTTTGTATTCATTATGTTAATGCTAAAAAAAAATAAAATATACCTGTTAGGATGTGCATTCTGAATATTTTTGATAATTTATAACAGTTTTTGGTCATCAGGTGTTGACTTTTTCTTTACAAAAACTATCAACTAATGTCTAATTAAGACTGAATTATTAAGGTATTTAAACATGCATTTGATATTTTAATTTGTGTTGTCACATGACTGGGTTTAACACTTTACTGATTATATACTGAATGGTAAGAATGATGGACTAAAAGTGCAAAGTCAATATTGAAAATGATTAAGTTTAAAACCAAAAATGTCTATCCTGCAAATACAATTAAATAAAATGCAGAAAACTTCTTTAAGCAGCTTTCACTTGCAATTTATGCTCATTTATTTTGACTGTTGATCGTTTTAGCTAGAAATACTAATGAAGCAGAATGTGTAAAGTGAGGAATGGAATGGCATTTTTGAAAAATTGTCACTAATGAGCATTTTTATTCCTTAAGTTCATTCAAGGGCAGCATGGTGGCGCAGTGGTAGCACTGCTGCCTCGCAGTAAGCAGACCTGAGATTGCATGTTCTCCCCATTGTCTGTCTGCGGGTTTCCTCCGGGCGCTCCGGTTTCCTCCCACAGTCCAAAGACATGCAGGTTAGGTGCATTGGCGATTCTAAATTGTCCCTGGAAAGTGGATGGATGGATAGATAGATAGATAGATTTGACAGACACTATATAATAGATAGATAGATAGATAGATAGATTTGACAGACACTATATAATAGATAAATAGATAGATAGATTTGACAGACACTATATGATAGATAGATAGATTGATTGATTGGTTGCTGCCAGCTGGGAAAAAGCTGTGGTGGCCTGGCGCCCAGCCTGGGATTTGTTCCTGCCTTGTGCCCTGTGCTGGCTGGGAAAGGCTCCAGCAGACCCCCGTGACCCACACACTAGGGCCAATTTAGAATCGCAATCCACCTAACCTATATGTCTTTGGTCTGTGGGAGGAAACCGGAGCGCCCGGAGGAAACCCACGCAGACACGGGGAGAACATGCAAACTCCATGCAGGGAGGACCCGAGAAGTGAACCCGGGTCTCCTAACTGTGAGGCAGCAGCACTACCACTGCGCCACCATGCTGCCCTCATTAAACATTCAACCTGTATTTTGTATAATAGATTTTTTTATAGTGAATACCATCTCAAGGTGCTTATAAATGCAAAGCTATGGTTCATTTGCTTACACGTGTATTTTTTTCCCTTGCCGTCATAAAAGCACTGATAAATTATAAAAATTATGTTGTCAGATGATAAAATTAAGGGTGGTGGCCTGTCAGATTGCTGAATCCCTCTGACTTAAAGAAGTCAAAATGAAGTTGCAGTCTATACATTAAAGCTCTGCTTTAAAAGAGAAAACATGTTAGTAAAAGGAACCTTATATTTAAAGCTGTAAAAGGAATGGCTGAGTAGGTGTAATAAAAAGCTGTGTGGAATAAGCGCTCTGTTGGCGCCGACCCGACATAGACTGACAACGGGGAGAGAGAGAGAGAGAGAGGTTAGGAGTAGGCGCTGATACAGTGCATTGCCGCACCCACCACATGACAAACCAACTCAGGATCCCAGATTAGGACCTGAGTGCAGCCATACAATGGGTTACACCTCAGCACCGCACTTAGTTCAGATAGAGTGGAGCAGTGGCAGGTGTTTTATGGTGGCTGGAGTGCCAATTCTGCCACCAACCTCCAAGTTTTTCCCTGCAGGTTGGGCACAGGTAAAAATGAACAAAAATATTATTTTTGTATTCTTCACCGTGGGGCATGTCTTCCTTGTGTCCCACAGTCCCCAAAACACACAGAAAAGAAAACACCCAAAAATCGCACTCTTCTTCCTCCTCCACTCCTCCCAGGCAGCTTTGTCCTCCTCATCCCGACTCTGGCGCCTCGAGTAGTGGCTGCAGGCTCTTCTTATAGCCCACCGGAAGTGCTTCAGGTGATAATTAACCAAATTCAGCTGCACTTTCGGTGTGGCTGTATTAAGCCATGCAGCTCCTTCCGGTGATGTCCACGGAGCCCAACAGGGCTGAGCCCTGAAGTCCCACACTTGTGGCCCCGATGTAACCCAGGAGGGCTGCCACCATGCATTCCGGGGGACATAGTGTGCATCCCATGGCTGCTCCCCTGGATCCAGTGTCAAAGGGGTGTCCGCCACAGCTGTTATAAAAAGAAAGTTTTAAAAAACAGTCTTTCTAGCAATGAAAGTTGAAAGAATGGTAGACACAGAGGAGGCAGCAAAAACTATTTAAAAAGAGTTGAACAAGCTTCAGAATTTGGCAAACACTTGGAAAATGAAGTTTAATGTATTAAAGTGTAAAGTGCTACTGGTACACACAAGGTGAGAGACACGTCAGTGCGGATATTTATTAAGTGAAATATTCACCGACTTACAGAGATATCCGGAGACAAATACCATATGTCACCCGTGGCATATTGTCTCATCTACTAGCTGTAGAAACCCAACTGTTGAGAATTAAAGGCCTCTTAATAAGATGCTGTTTTATAATGCACTTTCTGGGTCTGATGTGTTTAAATTGCTTTTCACGTAACATATCATTAGACTTTGTTGAACATTTTCAAAATCACGGCCACTGCACTGGTTTGTTGGTCACTGCCACTGTCATTGCTTCTCTGCAGAACCTAATACTTGATACTATTGTCCAACAACAACAATAACAACATTTATCTATATAGCACATTTTCATACAAATAATGTAGCTCAATGTGTTTTACATGATGAAGAAAGAGAAAAAAGACAAAGTAAGCATTAAAATAAGACAACAGTTATTACCATAGAATAAAAGTAAGGGTCCGATGGCCAGGGAGGACAGAAAAAACAAAAAAAATTCCAGATGGCTGGAGAAAAAATAAAATCTGCAGGGTTCAGAGACCACGAGACCACCCAGCCCCTCTAGGCATTCTGCCTGACATAAACGACCTCAATCAGTCCTCATGGTATTCAGGTTCACATGGAAGAAATTGATGATGACAGTCATGTGGACTTCTGATCTTTAATCCATCAATGTAGGGACATCACGGTGCTTTGCAGAACGCCACCACAGAAAACCTGTAAAAGAACAGAAGAGAAAGTATGGGTTAGTACGGATTTTGGAGCCACCATGAATAATAATGATAATTAATTGAATACACAGAGCATCAGATTTAACTAAGATGCAGCTATGAGAAAGCCATGTTAAAGGAATGTGTTTTCAGCAGTGTTTTAAAGTGCTCCATTGTAGCTGCCTGGTGAATTCCTATTGGCAAGCTATTCCAGATTTGAAGTGCATAACAGCAGAAGGCCACCCGCCTCACCACTTCTTTTAAGTTTAGATGTTGGAATTCTAAGCAGACACTCATTTGAGGATCTAAGGTTACAATTGGGAGTGTAAGGTGTCAGACATTCCAAAATATAAGATAGAGCGAGAAAATTGAAGGCTTGGTAACCCATCAGCAGTATTTTAAAGTCAATTCTGAATGACACAGGTAACTAGTGTAGTGACATCAAAACTGGATAAATGTGCTTGGATTTTCTTTCCTAGTTAGGATTCTAGCAGCTGCATTCTGCACTCGTTGCAATCGATTGATGTCTTTTTGGGTGGTCCTGAGAGGAGTGCGTTACAGAAATCTAGTCGACTGAAAACAAAAGCGTGAACTAATTTCTCAGCATCTTTCTATGATATAATGTCTAACTTTTGCTATATTTCTTAAGTGGAAAAAATGCTGTCCTAGTGATCTGATGAATTCAAGCCACTGTTACTGGAAGAAGATTTTTATTAAGCAAAAAACACCTATAAAATTTTCCACCAGAACAATGCTGACTAATTGAGCATTACTTATATTGGCACATAGACCAGTCACATGTCTGAGGGACATCAATTTTCTGCCTAGTGTGGTATATTTTATTGACTTTTGTATGTTTTATCTTGTATTATTTTCACTAATAATTTCATTTATGCAATCACTGTCATCGTGCAATATGTCAAATATATACAAGCCAAGAAAAAGCAAATCTTAGATGATGTGCAAATCTGATAGCTACCTCTGAAAATGATTTAGGAGTTTATGTTGGTGCAACATTTTCATCATCTAAGCAATGCTTGGATGATATTAAAGAGCCAAATAAAATGCTAGGTTATATTGTAAAAACTGCTCAATATAAATCAAGGGACACTTTGTTCAAACTACAGTATATAATGGATTACCGAGACCTCATCTGGAGTAATGTATGCAGTTCTGGTCAGCATGACACATGAATGACATGTGCAGAGAAGAGCCACCAAGTGCATCATGGGACTTAAGGAGATGTCCCACTCTGTCAAACTCGGAGAATTAAACCTGTTTAGTCTCAAGCAGTGGAGACTGTGTAATAACCTAATATACAGTAGGTCTTAAAATTCACAAAGGCTTTGATAAAGTAGATCAGCTAAACGGTGAATGGCGTTCTCGAGGACACCAGTGGAAATTAACGGGAAGTGCATTTAGTACCAAAGCCAGGAAGCAACTCTTTACACAAAGAGTTGTGGGAGTCTGGAACAAACTGCTGAGACATGGAGTTAAAGCAGAAACCTTGACAACCTGGATGTATCTGGATGAGAAACTGGGGCATCTTAGCTGTTAGGTAAACAAACACGTGACATGTGGCCTGAATTGTCTCCTTTCATTTGTAAAATTTTCATTGCTGGTTGTGACACTTATTTCCACTAGCTGTGTAAGCCTGTGCTGTAAAAGCCTGGGCTCCTAGAAACCATGGATTATGGCACTTCAATCAATCAGTCACATCGGTTGTGCATTAGCTGCTAAGTGAGGTTTTCATTCCTCGGCGGTTTAATTTTGCCAACATGCTTGCCTCCGTTGTCTATCAGCGGCTAAGTGAGTTTCGATCTCCTCAGAGGTTTCGTTTTGCCGATGCGCTCACCTCGCTTGTGTATTAGCGGCTAAGTGAGTTTCTCTCTCCTCTGCGGTTTCGTTTTGCTGATGTGCTAACCTCCCTTGTCTATCAGAGGCTAAGCGAGATTCTTTCTCCTCAAAGGTTTCATTTTGCCGATGTGTTTGCCTCCGTTGTCTGTCAGCGCTAAGCAAGTTTCTCTCCCCTCTGAGGTTTTGTTTTGCCGACGTTCCCGCCTCCATTGTTCAAGTTCAAGTTCAAGTAGGCTTTATTGTCACTTCAACCATATACAGTTAGTACACAGTGAAACGAAACAACGTTCCTCCAGGACCAAGGTGCTACATGCAACATAAATTACAACATAAATTAACAGAAAAACTAAACTAGCTAACTAAGAAATGTGCAAACAAAAGCAACAAAGTGACAGTGTGACAAAAACACAAACGTAACATAATAATAAGGTGTTGTTGTGATGAGTTGAGGTAGTGGAGAAACAGTAAACATTCCTTAGTGTAGCAGCAAAAATTAGGAAGTAAGAAGTTAGTGCAAAAAGTTGTCCAGTAATGGATATTGTGCAAAAAAAGCATTGACAGGTTGGTGTATACGATAGTTTGGTAGTGTAGGTCAGTGTGTTTGCGCTTGTGTTGATTAGTCAGTCCAATCTCAATGTTTTGAGGTAGTTGAGTTAAGCTAAGTGATAATGTTTGTGTGTGTGTGTGTGTGCATGCGTGTGTGTGTGTTTATCAGTCCAGTCCCTTTTTGTTGAGGAGACGGATGGCTTGTGGAAAAAAGCTGTTGCACAGTCTGGATGTGTGTGCCCGAATGCTTCGGTACCTTTTTCCAGATGGCAGGAGGGTAAAGTGTGTGTGAGAGGGATGTGTCCGATCAGCCACAATGCTGGTGGCTTTGCGGATGCAGCGTGTGGTGTAGATGTCTTCAATAGAGGGGAGAGAGACCCCGATGATCTTCTCTGCTGTCCTCACTATCCGCTGTAGGGTCTTACGGTCCGATATGGCACAATTCCCAAACCAGACAGTGATGCAGCCGCTCAGGATGCCTCGATAGTTCCTCTATAGAAGGTGGTCAGGATCGGTGGTGGGAGCTGGGCCTTTCTCAGTCTTCTCAGAAAGAAGAGACGCTGTTGGGCTTTCTTGTGTAGGGAGCTGGTGTTGAGGGACCAGCTGAGGTCCTTCTCCAGGTGGACACCCAGGAATTTGGTGCTGTCGACGATCTCCACAGAGGAGCCGTTGATGCTCAGCGGAGAATGGTCGCCTCGTGTCCTCCTAAAGTCAACAATCATCTCCTTTGTCTTGTCAACATTCAGAGAGAGGTTGTTGTCTTTACACCAGTCCGTTAGCCCCTGCACTTCCTCTCTGTACGCTGACTCGTCGTTCTTGCTAATGAGACCCACCACGGTCGTGTCATCAGCGAACTTAATGATGTGATTTGAACTGTGTGTTGCTACACAGTCGTGAGTCAGCAGTGTGAACAGCAGGGACTGAGCACACAGCCTTGTGGGGCACCTGTGCTCAGTGTGGTGGTGCTGGAGGTGCAGTTCCCGATCCGTACTGACTGAGGCCTTCCGGTCAGAAAGTCCAGGATCCAGTTGCAGAGGGAGGTGTTCAGGCCCAACAGGCTCAGCTTCCCGATCAGTTGTTGGGGGATGATCGTGTTGAATGCTGAGCTGAAATCTATGTACAGCATTCGAACGTATGTGTCCTTCTTGTCCAAGTGTGTGAGGGCAAGATGGAGTGCAGTGGAGATGGCGTCGTTGAGCGGTTAGGACGGTACGCAAATTGCAGTGGGTCCAGTGAGGGGGGCAGCAGGGTCTTGATGTGTCTCATGACGAGCCGCTCGAAGCACTTCATGATGGTGGGTGTAAGTGCAACAGGACGGTAGTCATTGAGACAGGACACAGAAGACTTCTTGGGCACGGGTACGATGGTGGTGGCCTTGAAGCACGTGGGAACGACGGCGCTGCTCAGAGAGATGTTGAAGATGTCGGTAAGAACATTCTGCCAGCTGTTCTGCACATTCTCTGAGCACTCTGCCTGGGATGTTGTCTGGTCCAGCAGCTTTACGTGGGTTGACTCTGCGTAGAGTTTTCCTCACAATCCGCTGTAGTGAGACACAGCACCTGGGTCGTTCAGAGGAGGGGTGTTTCTTCCTCGCCGCCACATCGTTCTGCCTGTCGAACTGAGCGTAGAAGTTGTTCAGCGCATCTGGGAGGGAGCCGTCACCGTCACAGGCAGGTGATGTCGTCCTGTAGTGTGTGATGGCTTGTAAACCCTGCCACATGCGCCGGTTGGTGTCGCCGCTCGTCTATGAAGTGATTGTGGATTCTCTGGGCGTGGTGCGCGCTTCGCCTCTCTGATGGCCTGAGAGAGTTTGGCCCTCTGCTCTTCTAAGGGCCACTTTGTCTCCGCTTTGAAGGCAGAGTCTCGGGTCCTCAGAAGTGCACGCACTTCGCAGTAATCCACCGGTTTCTGGTTGGGTCGTGAGATGATGTTCTTGGAGACAGTGACGTCATCGGTGCACTTACTGATGTAGCTGGTCACTGAGGGAAGTGTACTCCTCCAAGTCAGTGAAGTCGCCGTAAGTTGCAGCCTCCCTAAACATGTCCAGTCAGTGCTCTCGAAACAGTCCTGAAGAGCAGAGATGGCTCCTGCTGGCCAGGTTTTCACCTGCTTCAGAACCGGGTTTTGAACGCCTGACAAGTGGTCTGTATGCCGGAATTAGCATAACAGAGATGTGGTCTGAGTAGCCGAGGTGGGGGGCGGGGCTCAGCCCGATATGCGCCGGGGATGTTTGTGTATCGGTGGCTAAGCAAATTTCTCTCTCCTCTGCGGTTTCGTTTTGCTGATGTGTTTACCTGCTTTGTCTATCAGCGGCTAAGCGAGATTCTCTCTCCTCAGCTGTTTTGTTTTGCCAACGTTCCCACCTTCGTTGTCTGTCGGTGGCTAAGTGAATTTCTGTCTCCTCTGATGTTTCGTTTTGCTGATGTGCTCACCTCACTTGTGTATTAGCGGCTAAGCGAGTTACTCTTTTCTCGGCGGTTTAACTTCGGCGACAGAGTCAATTTCCATGAGCTTCATGCTGTAGCTTTGCACTTCCGGGCCGGACAGACAGACAAGACATACTTCCACTCTTAGACAGTTATATATAAGATCGATTGCATACTCAAAGCTGGCTGGAGAAAAGTAAGAAATGTACGAGGACTTTTTGAAAAACACTCTTTCTTCTGTTCTCGAATTTCTAATGCAAAGAGAGCTAGCCTAGTTTGGGTTGGTGAGTTATGAACAATCCTGCTTTTAAGCTCAGCCTTCCAGAAGTGACTTTCTGCCCTCATTATTGCATTCTGAGAGTCAGTTCCGTGTATTAAATGTCTTTTACCAGTGAAGTTTACATGCTTTAAATGTGCTGTATTAAATTGTATAAAACAGAACATCATTCTAAGTAGAAGCTATAACACTAGAGACATGGAACACGCTCTTTATTACTGGGGTGAGCAAAATATATTATCTCTCTGTTAGTGGTCTTTGTTTAATAGAATCTGGTGTAAGGGTCTTAGTCCTAGCTCCCTTCTGAAGGCAACAGACCTTTTTGGTGTTGCAACCCACTTTTTCCCAGTTAGGTGTTTTCCCTACCCACTGGTGCAGGGGGTGTTTGGGTCCCCTTTGGTGATTCAAACACGATCGTCACAGCTGGCCCCCCTTTACTGATTTGAGTACAATTATCAGAGCAGGGGAAGGGTGGACCCCCTTAGTGTACCCAGCTCATTTTTTTCATTTTTCTATGTGAAGCTTTAAACATTAATATTCCTTGTAATGTTGTTCTAGTAATACGTGAATGGAGCGAACAATAAAAAAAAAACACAATAAAAAACTTCACAATAGCTGTCAAATGTTTAATAAAAAACACATTGACTACCCATGTGCACAGCCTTTTGACGCGGGGGTGTGTGTTTATTGCAAGCTACATTAATATGGACTTCCGAGGCCCTGATATTAATCATATTGTCATACCCAGTTCCACAGTCTGTTGTTTCTCCACTTTTCATTTAAAATCTTATTCTTGGATGGCTGCTGTTTGCTGTTCTTGAGCCAATGCATTAAGCTAATTCAGAGTCTGGCAGTTCTTCTATACTTTTCCGTTAAACAACTTTATCAGCAGTGTCTGGCCTGTCGTTCTAATTTATCCGGAAATGAGAAATACATCAGCTTTTCCCTGTCTCCTTGTTCCTAGTGGATTACTGCCATTTTTGTTTTTTTTTAGTGGAAATGTGATGTTTTCTGAAACTCAGCGTCTTACTTGTCTGCGTGTTGTTTTATATGTGAGATTATCTGAAAAGAAATTGTACACCTGATTGTGTGTAGCCACTTAGTAAATGGTTAGACCCACTAAGCCATTTAGGACTGTTTTTGGTTATTATGTTTCTTAAACTGTACCAAACTCTGTAGATTTATTGTTGATTATTTTGACTAACACATGGATGTCCTGTTTGATAAGTAACATTGCTTTTTAAAGCTGTTTTTGGGTGCTCTGTATGATGTGACATTTCATGTTTTAACACTCAGTGATATACAGGTGCATCTCAATAAATTAAAATATCATTGAAAAGTTCATTTATTTCAGTAATTCAATTCAAAAAGTGAAACTCCTACATTATATAGATTCATTACACACAGAGTGATATATTTCAATTGCTTATTTCTTTTCATTTTGCTGATTATGGCCTACAGGTAATGAAAACTCAAAATTCAGTATCTCAGAAAATTAGAATTTTATATGAGATTTTTAATACAGAAATGTTGGCCTACTGAACTGTATGTCCATTTATGCACTCGATACTTGGTTGGGGATCCTTTTGCATGAATTACTGGCATGGAGGCGATCACCCTGTGGCACTGCTGAGGTGTTATGGAAGCCCAGGATGCCTTGATCGTGGCCTTCAACTCGTGTGCATTGTTGGCTCTGCTGTCTCTCATCTTCCTCTTGACAGATTCTCTATGGGGTTTAGGGGGTCAGGTGAGTTTTCTGGCCAGTCAAGCCCAGTGATACCACGGTCATTAAACCAGGTATTGGTACTTTTGGGAGTGTGGGCAGGTGCCAAGTCCTGCTGGAAAATGAAATCGGCATCTCCATAAAGCTTGGCAGCAGAGGGAAGCATAAAGTGCTCTAAAATGTCTTGGTACACATCTGGCTGTGCTGACTTTGGACTTGATATAGAACACAGCGGACCAATACCAGCAGATGACATGGTTCCCCAAATCATCACTGACGGTGGAAACTTCACACTGGACCCTCAAGCTACTTGGATTCTGTGCCCCTCCACTCTTCCTCCAGACTCTGGGACCTTGACTTCCAAATGAAATGCAAAATTAACTTTCATCTGAAAAGAGGACTTTGGACCACTGAGTAACAGTCCAGTCCATTTTCTCCTTAGCCCAGGTAAGACGCTTCTGATGTCGCCTCTGGTTCAGGAGTGTCTTGACACGAGAGAGATGGGAGTAGATTCATACCTGGTGGCATGGATCGTGGACTATCTTACAGACAGACCTCAGTATGTGTGACTCGAGAACTGCAGGTCTGACATTGTGGTCAGCAGCACAGGAGCGCCGCAGGGGACTGTACTTTCTCCGGTCCTGTTCAGCCTATATACATCAGACTTCCAATACAACTCGGAGTCCTGCCATGTGCAAAAGTTTGCTGACGACATTGCTATCGTGGGCTGCATCAGGAGTGGGCAGGAGGAGGAGTATAGGAACCTAATCAAGGACTTTGTTAAATGGTGCAACTCAAACCACCTACACCTGAACACCAGCAAAACCAAGGAGCTGGTGGTGGATTTTAGGAGGCCAAGGCCCCTCACAGACCCCATGATCATCAGAGGTGACTGTGTGCAGAGGGTGCAGACCTATAAATACCTGGGAGTGCAGCTGGATGATAAATTTGACTAGACTGCCAATATTGATGCTCTGTGCAAGAGAGGACAGAGCCGACTATACTTCCTTAGAAGGCTGGCGTCCTTCAACATCTGCAATAAGATGCTACAGATGTTCTATCAGACGGTTGTAGCGAGTGCTCTCTTTTACGCAGTGGTGTGCTGGGGAGGCAGCATAAAGAAGAGGGACGCCTCACGCCTGGACAACTGGTGAGGAAGGCAGGCTCTATTGTAGGCACGGAGCTGGACAGTTTGACATCTGTGGCAGAGCGACGGGCGCTGAGCAGGCTCCTATCAATCATGGAGAATCCACTGCATCCACTGAACAGGATCATCTCCAGACAGAGGAGCAACTTCAGCGACAGACTGCTGTCACCGTCCTGCTCCACTGACAGACTGAGGAGATCGTTCCTCACCCACACTATGCGACTCTTCAGTTCCACCCGGGGGGGTAAATGTTAACATTATACAAAGTTATTGTCTGTCTGTATACCTGCATTGTTATCACTCTTTAATTTAATATTGTTTCCTTATCAGTATGCTGCTGCTGTATGTGAATTTCCCCTTGGGATTAATAAAGTATCTATCTATCTATCTATCTATCTATCTATCTATCTATCTATCTATCTATCTATCTATCTATCTATCTATCTATCTATCTATCTATCTATCTATCTATCTATCTATCTATCTATCTATCTATCTATCTATCTATCTAATTGTATCTTATCGTATCTTTCTATCTATCTTTCTATCTTATCTTTCTGTCTTATCTCATCTTGCCTTTCTATCTTATCTTTCTATCTTATCATCTTATCTTATCTTATCTTTCTATCTTAACTTATCTTTCTACCTTAACTTATCTTTCTATCTTATCTTATCTTATCTTATCTTTCTATCCTGTCTTTCTATCTTGTCTTATCTTTCTATCTTGCCTTGTCTTATCTTTCTATCTTATCTTATCTTTCTATCTTATCATCTTATCTTATCTTTCTATCTTATCTTATCTTGTCATTTCTTTCTATCTAGCTTTCTATCTTATCTTAACTTTCTATCTTACCTTATCTTTCTGTCTTATCTTACCTTATCTTTCTGTCTTATCCTACCTTTCTATCTAATCTTATCTTATCTTGTCTTGTCTTGTCTTATCATATCTTATCTTGTCTTGTCTTGTCTTGTCTTGTCTTTCTATCTTATCTTATCTTATCTTGTCTTTTTATCTTGTCTTGTCTTTCTATCTATCTTATCTTATCTTAGCTTTCTATCTTATCTTATCTTTCTGTCTTATCTTACCTTATCTTTCTATCTTATCTTACCTTTCTATCTTATCTTATCTTATCTTATCTTGTCTTTCTGGTTTATCTTGTCTTGTCTTATATTGTCTTTCTATCTTATCTTATCTTATGTTATCTTATCTTATCTTATCTTTCTTGCCTTATCTTATCTTGTCTTGTCTTTCTAGTTTATCTTATCTTGTCTTGTCTTGTCTTTCTATCTATCTATCTATCTATCTTAGCTTAGCTTTCTGTCTTATCTTAGCTTTCTGTCTTATCTTACCTTATCTTTCTATCTTATCTTACCTTTCTATCTTATCTTATCTTATCATCTTATCTTTTCTTATCTTGTCTTGTTGTCTTGTCTTTCTATCTTATCGTATCTTACCTTTCTATCTTATCTTACCTTTCTATCTTATCTACCTTATCTTTCTACCGCATCTTGCCTTATCTTTCTATCTTATCTTATCTTATCTTTCTATCTTATCTTTCTATCTTATCTTATCTTAACTTACCTTATCTTATCTGATCTGATCTATCTGAATGCTGTGACAGTTGTAGCCCACGTCCCGGATACTCACATCTGTGTGTGGTGGCACTTTAAGCACTGTGTGTGCTAATCTTATCTTATCTTTTCTTATCTTATCTTGTCTTGTCTTGTCTTGTCTTTCTATCTTATCTTGTCTTGTCTTGTCTTTTTATCTTGTCTTGTCTTGTCTTGTCTTTCTGTCTATCTTATCTTATCTTATCTTAGCTTTCTATCTTATCTTATCTTTCTGTCTTATCTTACCTTATCTTTCTATCTTATCTTACCTTTCTATCTTATCTTATCTTTCTTATCTTATCTTATCTTATCTTGTCTTGTCTTTCTAGTTTATCTTGTCTTTCTATCTTATCTTATCTTATCTTAGCTTAGCTTTCTGTCTTATCTTAGCTTTCTGTCTTATCTTACCTTATCTTTCTATCTTATCTTACCTTTCTATCTTATCTTATCTTATCATCTTATCTTTTCTTGTCTTGTCTTGTCTTGTCTTTCTATCTTATCTTATCTTACCTTTCTATCTTATCTACCTTATCTTTCTACCGCATCTTGCCTTATCTTTCTATCTTATCTTTCTATCGTATCTTATCTTTCTATCTTATCTTACCTTACCTTATCTTATCTGATCTGATCTATCTGAATGCTGTGACAGTTGTAGCCCACGTCCCGGATACTCACGTCTGTGTGTGGTGGCACTTTAAGCACTGTGTGTGGTGGCACTTTAAGCACTGACTCCAACCGCAGGCTGTGGTTATCCCTGTTGCTTGTGCAATTTTTTCTGCCCCATTTTTTCCTTCCACTCAATTTTCCATTAATCTGCTTGGATATACAGCACTCTGTGAACAGCCAGCTTCTTTAGTAGTGACCTTTTGTGACTTCTCCTCTTTGTGGAGGGTCTCACTGACTGTCTTCTGGACAGCTGTCAAGTCAGCTGTCTTCCCTGTGATGGTGTGGCCTACTGAACCAGACTACTGAGAGACCATTTAAAGGCTCAGGACACCTTTGCTGGTGTTTTGGGTTAATTAGCTGAGTGGAGTGGGACACCACAAGTCTACAATATGAAACTTTTTCACAATATTCAAATTTTCTAAGATACTGCATTTTGGGTTTTCATTAGATTGAATTGAGTTACTGAAATAAATTAACTCTTCGATGATATTCTAATTTATTGAGATGCACCTTTAAGTCTGTCTTTAAAGTGTTCACTGCTGAAGAGTATTCAGAGTGTGTCAGGATGTTTACACTGTGCTAGATCTCAACCATTTACTTTTCTCATATGAAATGTTTTTGATAGAAGATAGATGGCATGTTTAACATTCTCTAAGATTAAAAAAAAAAAAGCGAAGCAAATTTTCGCTGGAGTGTGCAGAGCAGTCGGATGCTTGATTCACTCAGCTAATGAAATGTACAGTTCTTTATTTCCATGGCGATCTTAAAATGAATCCATGGCAACCAAGTTGAAATCTGTAGGCCTCATTTGCCTCACCAGAGAACTCATGGCAGATTTAACAGATATTATTTTGAAAATAAACTGAAAAATAAAAACATTTTCGATGTTTTCCATTTTTTTATGGACTTAGTATTATTATTGTTTTACTATTGATTTATTAAATCACTTTACCTAAGATGGCAGAACGTCTCTTATCCTTTAGAGCAGGGGTCTCCAACTCTAGTCCTGGAGGGCTGCAGTGGCTGCAGACTTTCATTCTAACTCTTTTCTTAATTAGTGGCCAGTTTTTGCTGCTAATTTACTATTTCCCATTATTTTAATTGACTTTTTCTGAGACTCTGACCACTGAATTGATTCTTTTTTCCTTAAACGGCACCTAAACATAAATTTGATGTGAAGTGAGCCAACAGATGACCAACTTAGTTGGGGCCTCAAACTCCAACCAACTTCACTTCATTCAGTTTCTTAATTTGAAGCCAATTCTCATTGCTAATTAAACCCGTTATTTAATTCCATGGCACAGCAGACATTTCCAAAACTATTCATTTTCTTTTTTAAGAGCACTGTCAAAATGTTTTATGGACCTGAGCAGATCAACATTACTGAGGCCTTCACCTTTCTTTATATGCAGTTATTGTGTGATGGACGCAGGTGGTTGTTTATGTGTTGGTACATTTTGTGTCTTAATATTTTTTGGTAACTAATTAAGGAAAAAAGAAATAATTAAGGGGGGCAGAGTCTTAAGTTGTGCATCAATTAAAATTAAGGCAAAGAGTTAATTAGCAGCAAAATCTGGTCACTAATTAAGAAAAGAGTTAAAATGAAAACCTGCAGCCACAGTAGCTCTCCAGGACGGGAGTTGGAGACGTCCCAACTCCAATCCTGGAGGGCCGCAGTGGCTGTAGGCCGTTTTCATAATTAGTGACCAGATTCTGCTGCTAATTAACTTCTTTTCCCTTTTTGTAACTGACTTGCTATTTACGATTTAGGCCCCTTAATTGTTTCTTTTTTCCATAATTAGCAGTCAAACAATAGTAAGGCACAAAGTGAGCCAACACATGACCAGCTAACCCATGTCCATCGTACAATATCTGAAACTAAAGAAAGATGAAGGTCTCAGTAATGTTGATCTGCTCAGGTCCATGAAACATTTTGATGGTTCTCTTAGAAAAAAGAAAATAAACCGTTTTGGAAATGTCTGCTGTGGCAGAAGGAGAGCTCTTGCAGGTCATGGAGGTAAATAACGGGTTTGATGAACAACAAGAAGCATGTAATTAAGAACTGGTTAGGGTTAGCTGGTCACCTGTTGGCTCACTTCACATCTCATTTTTGTTTGGCTGCCATTTAAGAAAAAAAATAAAATCAAATCAGATGACTAAGTCTTTAAAAACACTGGAATTAAAATGAAGGGAATCAAAGTCAATTAACAGCAGAAATTGGTCCTTGATGAAGAAAGAAACAGGAAGGAAAACCAGCAGCCACTGCCGCCCTCCAAGATTGGAGTTGGACACCCCTGCTTTAGAGTATTTATTTTTACTTGGAATAGCCCTTAGCCAATATGTTCCATACTTACCTGTAAGTAAACCAAAAAATACATCAATATTTTACCTGTAGGTTAACTTTCTTATGTTTTGTCTCCCGTATTTTTAGCAGCTTTAATTTTTGGAGAATTATTTCCAGAAAAGTATTTTCAAATTGTGTTTAACTGAAACACTTAATTGCAAATAAAAAAAATACATAATTATTTTAGTTAGGCATTAGTTAAATTTCTTATATTCTTGGCTCTTATACTTTTGGCAATCTTAATTTCTGGAGTGATATCTGTAGCTTTCTAGAAAAATCGTTTCAAATGGTGTTTGACTGAAAGGATGTGTCTGAGGTTTTTTTTTTTCTACTTCTGTGTTATTTTTTTTGACAGTTGTGGCACTAACTTTTTTTGACCGTGTTGTAGCTGGGGGGTTCACAGGGAAGACGTGCCCTCCAGCTGAAGAAAAATAAGTCTTATTCATTTTTAACATGCCTCCCGTGTCCAATCTGTGTCAGGTCGGGCGCTATACAGCGTTCCATCTTACAATATATATATATTGTGACATGTGAGTCCCTGTCTTGCACCCCAAAACACGAGGCTGAGTCTCAGTACTTTAGCAAAACCAGCTTTTTTCCGCTTGAAATAGGAAAAGCACGGTTATTTATTGTAGCAGGATCTGCCACTCTCCTATACACAGACACAGCAATTAGGCAGGGTCATGGCCAGGTTAGTGGCCAAGTTATACTGTCCCTTGCATTTACAATGTTCCTTGCATCACCCATCGATGGCAAGCGCTTATAGCATGACTGCGATCGACTCGGATCTGCTTTAGCTGTTAGCTGCTACAGCGTTGGAAGCCTGCAGTTGTCCCAGCAACTGATAAACTGTCTTCCGGAGATGCGGCGATGGTGCTTCAGGACGCTCTTCAGCGTGTCGCCCCATTGGGGGGGAGTCCCAAAAGAGTTTAGAAACCTTACAATATATTTTTAATTATCACACATACAGTATATATATTGCCGACCAAGGGAACACACATGTCCACCAAAGAAATGTAGGGGTGCCAGATGGTGAGCTCCTTTTAATAACAAAATTGGCCACCAAAATAAACAGACGCATGGTGGCTCAATAAAACACAAAACAAAAAAGGCAGTATCGCCTGATGGGTATACAGCCATTCAAGGCTCTGTTGGACAGTCACATGGTCAGGTTAGAGGGGTGGAATCAGCTGGCCTCATTGGGTGGTTTCTCTGATCTGTGGGAGGAAAAGGAAACAATGCAGCCAGTGATTGCACCCCCTTGTGCACCCGCTGTTTGACTGACAACCGTCTCCCCGCCATTTTGGAATGCAGGGCAGGTGCTGCCATCTATCGGCAACAAAAAGAATTTTTTGTGAATTCTCCATGTAATAAACTTAACAAGTTATAGCGTAATGAAAATTGCATAATTAGATGTGGACCACCATATATATATATATATATATATGTGTGTGTGTGTGTGTGTGTGTGTGTGTGTATATATATATATATATATATATATATATATATATATATATATATATATATATATATATATATATATATATATATATATATATATATATATATATATATACCGTATATATTCGTGGATAAGTCTGGACTTGATTTTACCGTATACTTTCTAGTATTTTATAATGTCGATCATATAAGTTGAATGTGGAAAACTCACGCTATTGGTCCAAGAGATTGTGATACGCTAACACCCACCTGAGAGATTAATCACAGAGCACATGGCCATTTTTTTTCTACGTATTGTGCCTATGTGACCACACGGTGATACCCGAACTATTCCGAAGCGACGTTTGAACTGATTTGTGATTTTTGTATCTCACACCCTCATACACCTTTATCATAAGAGTATCCCTTATCTACGATGGAGCGTTCGATCAGAAGAAAATATGAATCTTGATTTAAAACTTGTAAATAACTCATGAAAGAATAAAGTTACGTTAAAACCAAGCACACCATTGTTTTTCTTGTGAAATTCCCAATAAGTTTGATGTGTCACATGACCCTCTTCCTATTGAAAAAACAAAAGTTGGATCCAAAATGGCCGACTTCAAAATGGCCACCATGGTCACCACCCATCTTGAAAAGTTTCCCCCCTCACATATTCTAATGTGCCACAAACAGGAAGTTAATATCACCAACCATTCCCATTTTATTAAGGAGTATCCATATAAATGGCCCACCTGTACTTTATTATGAATCAGGTGACCGACTCCTCTTGGATTTCTGTATGTTTCCAAATCTCTTGCATTAGGACCTGCTGTAATGTTGCTGTAATCCACAGAACTGATTTTAAACTTAAACAAACAATGTTAGTGTCTTGATCTTGTTTGAATATCTTGTGGTTCAGCTGTTAGGCTCATAAACACTCACTACTGTTACAGTGTATTATTCTCCTACACCATGCATTTTAATGCTAAACTGTCGTATTTTGATATTTTAACTACTCGTCTTTCACTCAGTGTTTTGAGAATTTTTGATTTTAATATTCACTTTGACTCTCCTGAGTTTCCATTTTCTGATGATTTTTCTAATTAGTCCTAGATTGCAGTGTTATAACTCAGCAAACTACTTTCCGGCTAATAGTTAGGAACACACGCTTGATTTGATGTGCTCCTTTTAAATGAGCTCTTTTTAATTTTGTTCTACTTGACTTTCAGGTTGTGATCATTAAGCTATTAGTTTTAATCTTTCTATTTGAATTACCATACCTCTGTTATTCAGTATAATCTAAAAAATCTTTAATCATCTGTTTTTGATTCCGCTGGTAGTATAAGCCTTCAGTCTACTACCGCTCAATTAACAGCATATTTTAAAAGTTATTTATCGTATTGTTTAGATATTCTCACTCCTGCTAAAACTTTTTCATTTAATCATAGTGCACCTTGGTATACAGGTGAGCTCCTTTTTATATAAGTAGTAGAGCATCCGTTGGAATGCATGTCTAAGAGAACTGGCCAAATTTCACATTCTCAGGCATGTGCTGGCCACATTATTTGATATTACAAAGTACAATCAGCTGTCAGATCTACTAATTTTTCCTCTATCATTAGTGCTGGTTAGGGCAATCCTGAAACTCGGTTTATCTGCAGTCTCATTGTAACCCTCATTCTGCTATTTTTCAGAAATTTGCTGTCAAACTTTATTCCAGTCCAAAGCTGATGCAATTCACTAACATCTCAGCATTACAATCTTTTCCTTCACTTTCATTCTGAATGCCTCTCATATCAGAACCAATTTTTAATTTTTCTCTGGTCAATGATATTTCAGTATCTGGGTTGATCCTTAAATCAAATTCATTTACATGCCAGCTTGACATTTTCCCCACTGTCTTAATTAAAGCTTGTTTATATTTCCATGTTCCTTTTCTCATTGCCATTATTAACTATTCCCTTTCCTCTGTTTAAGTTTGTCATTGTCTTAACATTGTTTTAGTCACTCCTTTTACAAAAAGATGTCACAGTAGTAGCAGTAGTCACAATCATTTCATCAACTATCACCCTACTTTATAGAAAATCTTTCCTTTCTTGCCAAAATTGCAGAACATGTTGTTGCTTTCCATCTAGATAACTGCTTTAACTCCAATAAAAGTGAGGAATAAATGCTTTTTGCATGTTACCAATTGTATTTTGTGTAATGCATTTTATGGCTTATTTTATACAGGGGGTCCTTGGGTTACAACGTCTCGACATACGACGTTTCGAGTTTACGATGCTCACTCCCATTAAAACTGAGATGTGAGTGTTTCGGCTTATGCCATTGGCATTGCACTTACAGACTACGTGGACGAACTACTTTGGCTGCGCGCGGTGGAAGTACGTGGCGTATGAGTGGGAGAGTCGGCGAACTGGTTTGGTTTGGTTGTGCGCGGCGAAAGTACGTGGTGTATGAGTGAGGGAGTTGGCAAACTAGTTTGGTTGCGCGCCGCCTATGAGTGAGGGAGTTGGCAAACTAGTTTGGTTGCACACGGCGTATGAGCGAGGGAATTGGTGAACTATTTTTGTTGCGCGCGGCACAAGTGTTCCCTTTGTGTTGCTTTGTTTAGCGAATTTTTGGCCCTTATCATGGCCCCTAAACGAAAGTCAGAGTCTTCAGATGATAGTGCTTCGAAGAAGAGGAAAGCCATCATAATGGAAGTGAAATTAGACATTGTAAAGAGATCAGAATGAATAAAAGTAAGGAATTCTTTTTTACACTAATTTTTTTGTCATTTTTTTCTGTTACTACAGTACAGTATATTTATGTCCTTTTCTTTTTTCTGTGGCTTAGTTGTGTTTTTATGTTCTAGATTATGATTTTACAAATGTGTTAGGATAGATAAGTGACTTAGGCTAGGGTGTGTTTCAACTTACACCAAAATTCAGGTTACATCACTGTTGTAGGAATGGAACTGTGTCATAACCCGAGGACCCCCTGTATTTCTGTGCTATGAAAAGTACATATTATAAAAACGTGTTTTATTGTGAAGAACTGTCAGTATATTTTGAGCAGTCTGTTTCCTGTAGGCCCAATGTATTAACATTTGCCTGTTTGACTTTTGCGTCGTTTCCTAGGAACATGTGAGGATTGACTGTAATTCACAATTAATACACATACTGTAGGTGTAAATGCAAACTAGTTAGATGGTGAGCTGCTAGTTCCTTTTTCATTTAAAATTTATTGCCAATAATGAGCAATTAAAAACACTGAATGCAGCATTTTAAGACGAAAATAAGTCATTAAAAGTGGTGAATCTTAACCAGGGAGACAACTATAATGAAGCCTAAAGATAATTTTTAAGCAATATGTGCTTTAAGGTGCCACCAACAGTATTATTTAGCATATATTCATACAAAAAACATGTAGCTTAAAGTGCTTTACAAGATGTTAAAGAAAAAGCTAAAAAAAAACAAAAAAAAAACAAATTAAAAGTACATGATGACAAAACGTTGACAGTACTTCCCTTTAAGAAGTTGAGTTATAATAGAAACCCGCAGCCACTACAGACTTCCAGGACTGACTTTGCAGATTCCTGCTCCAGAACAGTGGTTTCCATTTCCACTCCTGAGAGCCCCAGTGGTTACACATTTTTGTTCCATCCACTTTCCCAATCAGTGAGTCATTTTTCCTCTAAGTGGTCTTATTATTTAATTAGCTGCTTTTTTTCTAAATGTAGGGGATGAATAAGGAGCAGCTAATTAATCGAGCTCAATTAGAGGTAAAATGACTCACTGATTGGAAAAGTAGGCAGCAACAAAGACCTGCAGACACAGGGCCACTGCAGGACTGAGATTGGAAACCACTGCTGTAGTGTCTTATGTTTCAGCTTGAAAGTATTATAACAACTCAAAATGGGCTGGGGGGGGGGGGCTTTGCAAGAGATGGAGGAATAGAATCAGCCTGTTTATGCTGATGGTGGTGAGTTGACCTAAAAAGGACCATTTGGCCTTTTCAGTGGTCACTTTTACCATGTCAGTCAGGTCTTCAGAGGTGGCGTTTTTCCACTCATACATGCTCACCTGTGGTCAGAAGCAACCGTATGCCACACTATCCCCCCAGCTCTGTGAGCCAACCCAAAGTCAGGGCCCACATCCGAGGCTCACCAACAGTCATGCATCCTCAGTGAGGAGCTTTAGGAGCTGGGAGACCCAATCAAAGTGCTCAATGAATGCTATATCTGTTCTACCCTTGTACAACAACATTTATTTCTAAAGTACGTTTTCATACAAATGATGGAGCTCAAAGTCCTTTACAACAGTGGTCCCCAACCTTTTTAACAGCAAGGACCACTTTACTAGAAGCAAATTTTTCCAGGGACCGGGTGGAGGGGTTGGGGGGTTTTGAGGATTCAGGGCAGGTTCGTAGGGCAGTTTTATACGCAATTTACATTACATATCTATTATTATTAAGTTATAATATCGTAATAGAAATCCTGAGCTTGTGTTCCTGCAACCAGACGATCCCATTTGGGACGATGGAAGACAGTGACACACGAAGTGTGTTGCTTATGTTCAGTCTACTCCGTAATCTCGTTTTGGTTGCTGTCACTGCAGAAAACACTGCCTTACAAAAATAGGATGTTGGAAATGGAAGCAGACTTTTCTGTGCTTTTGTAGCAACCTCAGGATATTCCGCCTTGACTTTAATCCAAAACGTATGGAGATTTGAAGTTGTCTCAAACATACTTTTAAGGCCATCATCATTTGCAACCTCAAGCAGTTGATCCTCTTCAAGCACAGACAAAGTTGATTCACCTGGCTTATTCACAAATGGGTCACAGATCCATTCCTTCCCATTTTGGGGGTCTTTTGTGGTTGGGAATAATGCTCAAACTCAATTGAAAGCTGAGATAGGTGATCATACACCAGCTGGGAGAAAGAAGGCCCTGGCTTGGTATCTTTAACAATCTGCTAACATTTGAAACATCAAAAATCCCAATGTTCACTTGTCGGCCCCATAAATCAAGTTTGGCTTTGAATGCAGCCACTTTATCTGCCAACTTGAACAACGGGTATCTTCTGCCTCTGCCCCACGTGCTGCTGCTCCACCGCTACCTCAGATTTTCCTCCTCAGGCTCCTCCAGCACTCCTCCGGCCTGGCTGTATACTGAGTCTGCAGAGTGGGTAAAGGTGGGGTGCCCTAGTGCCTGAATGCCAGTTTATATTGTGAGGTTTCTGAATTCTTTTGGGATCCCCCCCACCCAATGGGAACATCACGCTGAAGTGCATCCCGAAGTGCGATTGCCTCACAGTAGAGCTGTGAGCCTGCTGTTGCCCTGGCAACAGATAAACAGTCTTAAACAGACGTGGTGATCGCATTTCGGGATGCTCTTCGGCATGTTGTTCCATTGACAGAGGTCCCAAGAGAGTTTAAAAACCTCACATTATCTTGAATGAGTGCTGCATTAATAGGAACTAGCCGACGCCCGCCGTAGCATACGGCGGTGTAAGAATAGGAACGGAAAACGGTGAGAAAGGAATTCAGAAATCAAGTAGAAATAAATACTTCTTGAAAGACGCAGTGTGCATGTAGATTTTCCGGCCAAGTAGGATTACATGTGAAAGTGATAAATAAATCAGGCTTTCCGAATTTACGTACTATGGCCATGGCATCCTGATAGTTTTGTTGCATGTATCTTGGACTTCCTGGAAATGTGGATGGTAATATGATCATTTTGCCTACACGTACGTTGTTATTTTCAAAGTTTGCTTGCAATGCGTCTGTATTCAAACATTGTATTGTTCCATGTGCAAATTTCTATCGGTCAGCTATTCCAGATTTGAGGTGCATAACAGCAGAAGGCCGCCTCACCACTTCTTGTAAGTTTACCTCTTGGAATTCTAAGCACACCCTCATTTGAAGATCTAAGGTTACGATTTGGAGTGAAAGGTGACAGGCATTCTGAGATATAGGATGGAGAAGATTATTCAAGGCTTTGTAAACCATCAGCAGTATTTTAAAGTCAATTGTAAATGACACAGGTAAGCAGTGTAGTGACGCTAAGACTGGGGTGATGTGCTCAGATTTTCTTTTCCTAGTTAAGATTCTGTCAGCTCCATTCTGCACTCGTTGCAGGCGATTGATGTCACTTTTGGGGAGTCCTGAGAGGACTTTTATTTTTTTTCTAAATAATTAATATTTACATGTTAAGACATTATGCTGTTCTTGCTTTTTTTCTTAAAGCTGCTTGTATTCGACTTTAAAGCAGTACATCCCATGTTAATTGTTAACACAGTCAATTGTCACTTACTTTGCAGTGAGTAGTGTAGATAGATAGATAGATAGATAGATAGATAGATAGATAGATAGATAGATAGATAGATAGATAGATAGATAGATAGATACTTTATTAATCCCAATGGGAAATTCACATTCTTCAGCAGCAGCATACTGATACAATAAATAATATTAAATTAAAGAATGATAATAATGCAGGTGAAAAACAGACAATAACTATGTATAATGTTGAATGTTAACGTTTACCCCCCCCCGGATGGAATTAAAGAGTCGCATAGTTTGGGGGAGGAACGATCTCCTCAGTCTGTCAGTGGAGCAGGACAGTGACAGCAGTCTGTCGCTGAAGCTGCTCTTCTGTCTGGAGATGATACTATTAAGTGGATACAGTGGATTCTCCATAATTGATAGGAGCCTGCTGAGCGCCCTTCGCTCTGCCACAGATGTTAAACTGTCCAGCTCCATGCCAACAATAGAGCTTGCCTTCCTCACCAGTTTGTCCAGACGTGAGGCGTCTTTCCTCTTAATGCTGCCTCCCCAGCACACCACCGCGTAGAAGAGGGCGCTCGCCACAACTGTCTGATAGAACATCTGCAGCATCTTATTGCAGATGTTGAAGGACGCCAGCCTTCTAAGGTAGTATAACCGGCTCTGTCCTTTCTTGCACAGCGCATCAGTATTGGCAGTCCAGTCTAATTTATCATCCAGCTGCACTCCCAGATATTTATAGGTCTACACCATCTGCACACAGTCACCTTTGATGATCACAGGGTCTATGAGGGTTCTGGGCCTCCTAAAATCCACCACCAGCTCTTTGGTTTTGCTGGTGTTCAGTTGTAGGTGGTTTAAGTCGCACCATTTAACAAAGTCATTGATTAGGTCCCTATACTCCTCCTTCAGCCCATTCCTGATGCAGCCCACGATAGCAGTGTCATCAGCGAACTTTTGCACATGGCAGGTCTCCGAGTTATATTGAAAGTCCGATGTATATAGGCTGAACAGGACCGGAGAAAGTACAGTCCCCTGTGGCGCTCCTGTGTTGCTGACCACAATGTCAGATGTGCAGTTCCCAAGACGCACATACTGAGGTCTGTCTTTAAGATAGTCCACGATCCATGCCTCTAGGTATGAATCTAATCCCATCTCTGTCAGCTTGTCCCTAAGGAGCAGAGGTTGGATTGTGTTGAAGGCGCTAGAGAAGTCTAGAAACATAATTCTTACAGCACCACTACCTCTGTCCAAGTGAGAGAGGGATCGGTGTAGCATATAGATGATGGCATCCTCTGCTCCCACCTTCTCCTGATATGCAAACTGCAGAGGGTCAAGGGCGTGTTGAACCTGTGGCCTAAGGTGGTGAAGCAGCAGCCTCTCCATGGTCTTCATCACATGTGATGTCAGAGCAACAGGCCGAAAGTCATTCAGCTCACTCGGACGTGATACCTTTGGGACTGGGGTGATACAAGATGTTTTCCAAAGCCTCGGGACTCTCCCCTGTTCCAGGCTCAGGTGGAAGATGCGCTGTAGAGGGCCCCCCAGCTCCGATGCACAGACCTTCAGCAGTCGTGGCGATACTCCATCTGGACCCGCTGCTTTGCTGGCACAAAGTCTCCTCAGCTCTCTGCTCACTTGCGCTGTTGTAATTATGGGTGGGGATGTCTTTCCTATGCTGGTATCAGCAGAAGGATGTGTGGAGGGTGCAATACTCCGAGGTGAGAGTGAGAGTGGGTTAGGGTGGTCAAACCTGTTAAAGAAGTTGTTCATTTGGTTTGCTCTCTTCATGTCTCTCTCGATGGTGGTACCCCGCTTCGAGCTGCAGCCAGTGATGATCTTCATCCCATCCCACACTTCCTTCATGCTGTTATTCTGCAACTTCTGCTCCAGCTTTCTCCTGTACTGCTCCTTCGCCACCCTGAGCTGGACTCGGAGTTCCTTCTGCACGCGCTTGAGCTCATGCTGATCACCGTCTTTAAAAGCCCTTTTCTTCTGGTTCAAAAGGCCCTTGATGTCACTTGTAATCCATGGCTTGTTGTTAGCGTAGCAGCGTACAGTTCTTACTGGAACTACAATGTCCATACAGAAGTTGATGTAGTCAGTAGTGCAGTCAACAACTTCCTCAGTGTTCTCATTATGAGATCCCTGCAGGATATCCCAGTCTGTAGTTCCAAAAAATTCTCTCAGAGTATTCTCAGCCTCCGGGGTCCACTTCCTGAATGATCGTGTGGTTGCAGGTAGGACCCTCACTTTTGGTTTATAGTGAGGCTGAAGCAGCACCAGGTTATGATCTGCTTTCCCAAGCGCAGGCAGCGTAGCTTCCATTGAAGATTTACAGTTGGGTTCACGCCAACATTTTTAAGTATGAAACTTTTTAACATCTATTCCAAGATTCCAAGTACAATTTGATTTTTGTTTAACTTTTACAACTCTTCAATTAGGTCTCATTTGTTTTGTTTTTTTTTGCATTAGAATGGATCAGAAAACATCTAGCACAATTTTCCATACATCATAAGAAGAAATACATTAGTCATTTTATCATGACAACTTTCACTTATTATTAACCATTAATTTATCATTGAGATATGTCAATTTTGATCTTTGTTTAGTAAATTCTGCTTTGCCTAAAATGATATATGACATCGGATTTAGTGCAGCATTGATTCCCACACTCTGTGTTGGAGTTTGCTCATTTACTGTCAATGCCAATGCGTTTAATCGTAGTTCTCCAGTTGTGAGAACCATTTTCAGGACATCGATGGGTGCAAGTTAAATGTACTTTTTATACCATCATCAGAAGGAACTAGTAATCCTATTTTTACTTTCCTTAGCATCATAAGAAAGGACTACTAATCCTAATAATGATTATTTCTGTTTTTAGCACTGGTTAAATGGTTGTGCCATGCTTAGGAATGTCTCGATATTATAGCTGGAAGAAGTCCTTTCCACTATTAATGTTCATGACTTTACTTTGTTTCTTCTGTCACTTAACAAAGTCTTGTTCACTGTTTTAAATTACTTTTAATATTGTACTTCACCATGGCACAGTGGCACAGAACATCGTGTTTCTACAGAATTTGCAGTCAATCCATGTGTTTGCATGCATGTCTTTCTGGGCTTTGGTGTTCTTCCACATTTGAAAGGCATGCAATCCGGACAACTAATAATACTAAACTGGCAAATAGTGGATGCGTCCAAGGCATTGCCTTTGGATGGACTGGCACTTCTTGATTTGTGCTCAGTGCTGCCTGATTTCTTTTCCTGTGGCACTAATCTAAAAAAGTCTCTTAGAAAATTAATAGGTGGTTGGAGTTTCATTTATTTTCAGTGAAATAATATGTTCTCCACAGCTCAGTTTTTACTTTTTCATTGTTAACTGTCCACATTTAAAGTAAATTTCAATTGTAATTTAATAGGGGTTTTTCTTCTTTGTTTTGCAGCACTCCTTGTTGGCACTTAAATTTATTTTATGCTTCATCATCCCAGATGTTCCGAAGGAAATACAGACAAAATTGGCAAGACTGGAATTCGAATCACTAGAAGCCCTCAAGCAGCAAGTAAGTGTTCTTTTTGGATGAAAATTCTGAAAGTGAACTCATAATGGTGTATATACACTACAGCGCAAAGCATCCCATCTGTGAACATGCATTGCTTACATTTTAAAAATTTCATTCCCTATGAAAAATGCCTACCTCCTTTAATTCTAATTATGAATATGAATGAAAATATTCAACACATACATACGTTATATTTAATTGGCTGATGAATTTATCACAGGTTCATTGCAAAAATGAAATCATAAATTCACAAAACTATGGTTGATATGCAAAACTACTTCATGAGTTCTGGTCAATAAGATGCATCACACTATACTTATACATGAAACAATTATTATTAATATATTAGATACTTTCTTTGGATAACATAGACAATAAAGTATCCACTCCCTCTATTAGCAAAACAATATACCATATATACTCGTGGATAAATTCTTCCACGGATAAGTTGGGGTTTGATTTTATTGTATAATTTCCAGTATTTTATAATGTCGGTTGTATAAGTTGAATGCGCAAAACTCACGCTATTGGTCCAAGAGATTTTGATATGCAAACGCCCACCTCAGAGAGTAACCACGGGGCACACAGCCTTTTGTTTTGTATGTATTGTGCCTACGTGACCATACGGTAATACCCAAACTATTCAGAAGTGACGTTTGCAATGTTTTGTGTTTTTTGTATCTCACATCCTCATACACCTTTATCATAAGAGCATCCCTTATCTACGATGGAGCGTTTGATCAGAAGAAAATATGAAGCTGGTTTTAAATTAAAAGTCATTGAAGTGGTGAAAGAAATTGATAACTGCGCTGCTGCAACAAAATTCGATGTGTCTGAGAAACTGGTGTGAGATTGGAGGAGGCAAGAAGATGTAAAAAAAAAAAAAAAAAAAAAATTAAGTGTCATACTTTTGAACGGGCGTATAAGTCGGGGTCTAATTTTATGATCGATTTTTCAGGTTTCAAGATCCGACTTATACGTGAGAATATACGGTATATACAGTGGGTATAGAAAAGAATCCCTCTCTTCGAAATATTCCCATTTTTTTTTTTTGCTTTACAGCCTTAAATGAAAACACACAAACCAATATTTTTTCCAGCTTTACTTACTCAATGCAATCTATAACATGCAAGTGAAAGATATCACAGCTACAGTTCAGAAGAATTTAAAAAAATCAAAAGCAAGAAATCCTGAGATGAATAAAGAATCACCCCCCTCCTAAACTCCATCAGGTGTAAGTGCCCACCATTTCCATTGCAGACCATGGTTACTGGCTTCCTTCCACCTGTGATCAATTGTAATCAGTGTGATTAGTGAAGCTGTTCCTGGAGCATTCATTCCCTTGCTTGGTAGTGCAACTGACAGCAAACAACTGACTATGGTGGCAAGGCACTTTGAAAAGATCTCAGGGACAGAGTTATGGCCAGACATAAGGCAGGAGATGGAGAGAAAAAAAATCTCAAAGGCTTTATACAATACAATTAATTTTTTTATAGCCCAGAATCACACAAGAAGTGCCACAATGGGCTTTAACAGGCCCTGCCTCTTGACAGCCCCCCAGCTTTGACTCTCTAAGAACACAAGGAAAAACTCCCAAAAAAACCCTTGTAGGGAAAAAAATGGAAGAAACCTTGGGAAAGGCAGTTCAAAGAGAGACCCCTTTCCAGGTATGTTGGGCGTGCAGTGCGTGTCAAAAAGAAGGGGGTCAATACAATACAATACACAGAACAAATCCTCAATACAGTATAAAAATAAAACTTTTACAAGTATGGAGCAGAATTTAACAGTAAATGATATCCCATAATATGATTTGGATTTGTTTAGAGTCCTGGAGACCTCGGCCATCAAGCTGCCTCCCCCATTTGGCCATTGCACACCTGAAACAGTGCTGGGCCAGCCAATCCGATGAAAGGACCCCTCTACCCCATGATTCCTGCGATCCTCCATCAGAGATGACTTTACCTTAGGCAGGCAAAACAACTTGGCAGGTGGGCCGTGGCACCAAGTGCCATATTTGTGTACCGAGAAGAGAAACAGAATAGGTGAGGGTTAGTAACAAATTCTAACTGTCATGTTACTTATGTTTTAGTGCTAATGACTAACAACAGAGATTCAGTCTGCACAGTGAATCAGCAGCTCTAGTCAGGGTGAGCTAAACTGAAGCACTGAGTCTTCAGCCGAGATTTAAAAGCTGAGACCGAAGGGGCATCTCTTATAGTAGCAGGCAGACCACTCCACAGTTTAGGGGCCCTGGAACTAAAAGCTCGACCTCCCACTGTTATTTATTAATCCTTGGAATCATAAGCAGACCAGCATCTCAAGATCTTAATGTGTGCTCAGGTTTGTAAGTCACGATAAGTTCAGATAAGTAAGCCGGACTTTAATGCTTTATATGTTAAAAGGAGGATTTTGAAATCTGCCCTAAACTTAACTGGGAGCCAGTGTAAGGATTTAAGAACTGGAGTGATGTGTTCGTATTTTCTTGTTCTTGTAATAGTCAGCCAGTCAGTCATTCTCCAACCAGCTATATCCTAACACAGGGTCACAGGGGTCTGCTGGAGCCAATTCCAGCTGGCACAGGGCACAAGGCACGAACAAACCCACCACAGGGCACACACACACACACACACACAAGGGACAATTTAGAATTGCCAATGCACCTAACCTGCATGTCTTTGGACTGTGGGAAGAAACTGGAGCACCCAGAGGAAACCCACACAGACACTGAGAGAACATGCAAACTCCACGCAGGGAGGACCCGGGAAGCAAACCCAGGTCTCCTTACTGCAAGGCAGCAGTGCTACCACTGTGCCACCTGTTCTTGTAATAATTCGTTTTCAATCCCAAGGAGCACAGTAAAGTCCATAATAAAGAAGTGGCAAGTGTTTGGTACTACTAGGACCCTCCCTAGATCCGGCTGTCCCTCCAAGCTGGATGGAAGAGCAAGGAGGATACTGTTAAGAGAGGCTACCAAGAGGCCAATGACCTCTTTGAAGGAGTTACAGGATTTTATGGCAAAGAGTGGTCATTGTGTGCATGTGACAACAATTTCACAAGTGCTCCACAATTGTGGCTTGTTCGGGAGAGTCGCAAGGAAAAAGCCACTTCTCAAGAAAGGGCATATTAAGGCTTATTTGAGTTTTGCCAGAAAGCACCTTGAAGATTCTGATGCCAAGTGGAAAAAGGTCTTATGGTCAGATGAGACCAAAGTCAAACTATTTGGCTTCAATACCAAACGGTACACCAATGCAGCTCACCATCCACAACACACCATACCTACGGTAAAGCATGGATGTGGCAGCATCCTGTTGTGGGGGGCCTGGGGCTCTCATTAGGGGAGAGGGAAAAAATGGATGGGGCAAAATCCCATCAAATTCTTGAGGAAAACCTGCTACCCTCTGCCAGAAAGTTGAAGATGGGCGGAATGTTCAATTTTCAACACGACAACAACCCGAAGCACACAGCAAAACTGACCACATGGTGGCTGAAGGAGAAGAAAGTGAATATCCTGGTGAGGCCCAGTGAGAGCCCAGACCTAAATCACAGTCAAAATCTGTGGAAAGATTTGATAGATAGCAGTCCACCAACACTCACCAGCCAATCTCACCAAACTTGAACAGTTCTGTAAAGAAGAGTGGGGGGCAAATATTACTCAATCTACATGTGCAAAGCTGACAGAGAAGTATCCCAACAGACTCAAGGCTATCATTAAAGCAAAAGGGGGTTCAACAAAATATTGACATTGGGGGGTGATCCTTTATTCATCTCAGTAGGTCTTGTTTTTGATTTTTATCATTTTTCTGAACTGTAGCTGTGATATCTTTCACTTGGATGTTATAGATTGCATTGAGTAAGTAAATCTGGGAAGAAATATTGGTTTGTGTGTGTTTTCATTTAAGGCTGTAAAGCAAAAAAATGGAAATATTTCAAAAGTGGGGATACTTTTCTATACCCACTGTATGTGTATATATATATATATTATTACTATACTGTGACACACAGTTCATTTAAAAAGGGTAGACAAAGGTCAGGTACTATATATCAAAGTCTACCACCTCAGTGTGTAGTACAGTATGTACTGGCATGGCAGGAGTTTGTAAATTTTACTTTTGCTGATTAGAGGTGTCAACATAATGCAACATCCAGTAATTTATTTCAAACATGACCTTGTAAATATTGGGACATGATCTGTCAGATTCTTATGCAGATATTAGGAATACAGTTTAAAGTTGGTATTTCTTTAGCATTAGGAAAAACACATCAATATAATTTCCCAAATGGTACTGAAACACGGTTTTACTCTTATTATGTATCAGTATGCCTTTCTCATAATTATAATGTATATTTCTCTACAGTTTTCTTACCAAAGGTATCTTTTTTCTATACTGTAAAGGCAATATAATGTAACAGAAGTCGGCATTTCCCTGCCAAGTCAGTCACATGTGTCAGCCGTTCAATATTTCTTAATCAACAAAGGTATACACATATAATATCACTCTCTCTGTTGAGACGTATTGAATCTAGTAGCTTGTTCTTCCATTGCATCCACTGTCTCTGCCGTCCTTCGTCAGAATCTCAGCCTATTAGACTTCAGATCCTTTACATTTAGCTACCGTTTCCTTCTGCTCTGACTCCTCTTACCTGAGTGATGATGATTCAGTGCCTACCAGTTTGCCTAATTTGACACCTGACTGTTTTATTTTCACTTCTGTTGTGGCTAATTTAAGATCCTGATCAGAAAGTGTCTAGCTATTGTGCCAACTGTAGCTGTCACATCTAATGTGTTAATATTTGGAGAATTAGCGAAATCTAGCTGCCTTCTCTTTATTCAGCCCTTCTGCTCTGTCACTGCAGTTGTTATTCCAACCTAATGGTCTTCGTCGGTTCTCACTCTTGTAGTCTGGGTGTTTTTTGGACTTTAGTTCCACAGAGGTCTGTATTTTTTCTTGCGCTTTTCTCTCCACATATTGCTGTCTCATAGTTTTTGTTTTAAACAAAGCCACAAATGCCTACTTCTTCATGACCACTTACTTGAATGTCAGTGCTTACAGGAAAAAGTGACTGTTTACAAGTTGACAATATCATGATATTAACCATATTATGTGATTTAAGAAATACTTTACGCCTGTTGATTCCAGTTGTGTTTTGGTTTAATGCAAATATAATCAAATTAACTAGCAGTCAAATGCCTGCTTCTGCAATAAAGCATGTGGTTAAGTCTGGTAACTGTTTTTGCTTGTGTCTTCTTTTCAGACTGCAAAGCAACAAAATGTGAATATTTTGAAGGGATAATTCTTTTCTATACACACTGTAGCTCAGTTTCTTTGATGGCTGATGAAGTTCTGACTGTCTCATTCTTCCCTTTTTTCTTTTGTGTCAGTTTTCTATATTAGTGCCAGGAGTTTTCAGCATTGAATATGTTGCGGAGTATTGTGGTGAATTGCCTTTTTATTGGTAGTGGTTCACATTTTGCTCTTAATCTGAATTGACAGATTGTCTCAGATGATGCATTCAAGCAGTGGGATTTCATCTTGGTCAGATCCATGCTAATCCTATTGGGAAGATCCTGTATCCTCTTTGGAGACACAAGTTGACATCTTAATCATAATTATGAAGACAGCTGTTGCTGCTGCAGCTAGTGTCTGCATGGTCCGACAAGTTATTCCTTGTCATTCTTTCATCTTTCCCATGCATACCTTTTTATTAATCATCTTATATTGAAGCTAATCTTGTGAGCATAAAAAGTGTCCACAGACAGGCTACTTCCTATTTACAGTCTATGTCTTCTCCGGTTTTAATCCTTATCTGGTCTTATTTTATTTGTGGCCACCATTGTTTACGAGTGTTCTAAATGCTGCCGTGTCCTTGTGAGATTAGCTTGGCAGTCCATTGTAAACGCCAGGGGTTGCTTTTATCCCTTAAACCCAACAGACAGACACATAGGACACAGGGTAAAAGCACTAAGAAGTTTCTTCTTGAAGACAGTGCCTCCAAAGCACCCCAGCCACAATAAACAGGCAATTAAAAGAACGCAATACTCTCAATAATCATAATAACTAGCCAACGCCCGCCATAGCATACGGCAGTGTAAGAATAGGAACAGAAAATGGTGAGAAAGGAATTCAAAAATCAAGACCAAATAAATACTTCTTGAAAGACGCAGTGTGCATGTAGAATTTCCGGCCAAGCATTATTACATGTGAAAGTGATAAATAAATCAGGCTTTCCAAATTTACGTACTATGGCCATGGCATCCTGATAGTTTTGTTGCATGTATCTTGGACTTCCTGGAAATGTGAACGGTAATATGATCATTTTGCCTACACGTACGTTGTTATTTTCAGCGTTTGCTTGCAGTGCGTCTGATAGTTCCATGAGCAGATCTTGTTGATGTAATCTGAGATATTTGAGACGCACGCCCTCTGTTTTTAACAAAGGCATCTATGACGTACTGTTGGAATAGTTTGCCGCTGGAGTGCAAAATACTAAATGTATTCCTCATTGCTAATCTGTACGCGTAAAATTGGCATTGAGTAAGCCTTATTCGCTTGGCGGTTCTTTTATCGGGAACATGTTGTAAATCTTTGTGCTAGCCAATGTCTCCGTAAGGGAATAAACCATAGGATTGCAATTCATATTGAGTGTGGAAATCTGCGTATGGGATAGATGCAAATGTCCCTTTCGGCAGGCGTTTCGCCATCTTCTCCGTCGAAAATCGCTGCAACATCGGTGTGACATGTCGGGGCATTGTATCGTCGTAAATCCTGCCTAGGGTTTTCCTTGAAAATCATTCGTACAGATGCTGTTGGATTGGACTGAGTGATTTCATGCATGTGTTTGTATGATTTAGCGAAGGGGTTGATGGTTCTGAGCATAGAATCTTGCTGGAGAAGTACATTTTCGCTGCATGCAGAGTAGTGCTGGGCGGTATACCGGTTCATACCAAAAAAACGTTTTTTATTTTTTTTATGATATGGATTTTTCTTATACCGCAACACCGGTTTAAATTGCCTAAACGACATTCGGAACATGGCGCAGCGGGAAACTGTTCAAGTGGGGACCTTTTTCACTGCTACACCGCTAAACACAGATTTGTTGCACTAGGGCTCTTTTTCACTGCTACACCACCAAATAGTGGGCGGTAGCATAGGAATGCCATGCGGTGAAAATGAACAGAGAGCATTCCGAAACTGAAGCTGACGATAAAGTTAAACATAATGACACAGAAGAAGTTTTGCCAAAAAAAAAGGAATCACGTCCGTTTCCTGGAGATACTTTGGTTTTAAAAGGTCAGATGTGTAAATACTGTTTCTATACTACTGGATAACACTGCAAGCCAAGTTGTACTTGTTTTTGTACTTGCTAGTGTATGTTTTGCTTGTATTGATCCTGCGATGTGCTGGCGACTCGTTCAGAGATGGCCGCAACTCTGAATGGATGGCATAATTAAACATGTATAACAAAGATATTTTTAAAGTTCTGAACACTCCGTCGGCTAAGTTAATAACTAGTTTTAATTTCACAAAGACGTTTATCTGTGCGGTGATTGCTGCAGGCGCCTGCTGTTAGTGCGGAGGAAGTCAGTTTAAGAAGCGTAGTGATTAACGACTGGGTCGGGGAACACTTAACACAAAGTATTTGATGTGCTGCATTAACTTGTGACGGGGTTTGAGAAAATGTAGTAAATTAAATATTGATTTTAGGATGAAGTTTAGTTTACAACATTCTACTTTAATTATAAAATAAACTATGAGAATAAAGTGGAAATGTCGACTTTAATCTTGACATAGTCAACATGTCGAATTTATTCTCGACATATAGTTTGTTTTTTCTTCCGTGTCCATATTTTTTTTTCTTCACAGTGGCCCTAATGCGCTTCCATAGGGCTATACCACAAACAGCATTATAAATGCAAGTTGCAGTTTTTATTATTTATGTATATAGCTTAGCTTGAAGCAAGGTCCATATTAATGCAGTTTGCCTAAATGATGGTACAGTTGGCAAGATGTCATCACCAAGTTGCACTTGTTTTATTTTATTTTAATTTGGTGAATACTGTGTAATGCACCTGGGCTTGAAGCCTTGAAGTAATGGTGCAGCTATCAGTTATACTATTATATATTTTATTGTTGTTATTTATTAGTTTAAATATTATGCAGTTTAATGATGGTAAAATTGTTTAAAAAGTCACTTTAACGTGTCAGTGGACAGAGATTGTTAACATTAACAGAAAGTGTAGTTGGTTTACAAAAAATATTTACTATTTATTCCTTTTCTAAGACGTGTTCAGTGCAATCCAACTTTTGACAAACACCTCTGGATATTTTACTAAGTCTAAATGCCTCTTTGGATGGTTGAAAATATGTTGTCAAAATCATAGTTTAAGCTTTTGCAAAATTTGTTCAATTAAAGGTTCTATATTTTGATTGCATCTGTCATGCAATGTGATTCCTTCTCTTTAGTGCCACCCCCTTGAAAACTATCACTTTATGGGGCCATGCAAACCTGGATTAATACTTGTGTGCACATTAAAATGTCTTTTTGTACGATGTACAATTCTCATAACAGTCGAATAGGTTATTCTTAGCCAGTCTTCTGCAGTAATTGCAGTGGAAAATGTGGTTAACATCCACTCATGCATGGGGAAAAAAATACCGTCTAATACCGTGAAACCGGGATAATTTAGAAAAATACCATGATATAGAATTTTGGTCATACCGCCCACCTCTAATGCAGAGTTTGCTTTATTTTGTAAGCGTACTTCAGTAGCTTGCGCTATGTCAAAAACATAGAACTGTTCATATCCTGGAGAGGTAGAAGTGTTAGCGTATAGTGGAGAGATTTGGTGATAAATTTGCCCGTGTATTTTAAAACAGTATGGTCTGTGGCCGGAGGTTGAGCTATCTGTGCACCCATGGAAGCAAACACTAGAGAAGAGTTGTATTCTCGAATGTGTTCACGATAATTTTTAGCTTCTGATATTTGCTGTATAAGAAGCTGTTGTAAAGACACAGGTGTCTCCTGCAAAGGTGGTAAAGCTACTTTACCGTTGTGGCAGCACCTCGAGTACTTGTTGGATGTATGACACTCAGCAGGCCAGCATAGTGCATGACATGGAAGAGGATGAATAGAAATCGAGAAATGCCGTGTCGACTGCGTGTGGGCGGGACCGGTTTTGAAGTGGAAGCAGGATGAACCAGAAGAGAAATATATATAAGAGATAATAATAATTCTCTCCTCCACACCACCCAGCAAGCTCTGTCCTACACCTCCCAACTCCGGCTCGCTTGCTGGGTCTTCAGCAGTCCCTTATAAAGTCCTTGACCCAGAAGTGCTTCTGTCTTTCCGACCATGTGACTGGCTAGCACTTCTGGATCTAATGAAGAACTGGCTTTTTCTTCAGCCTGGAAGTACTTTGAGGCTTACTACCGCATACCTCCAGGCTGTAGGGAAAGGAAGAGTCCCCAGGTCCTTTGACAGCTCCCCCTGTTGGCACTGTGGACACTTTTTGTGACTGAAGACAGAGAAGAAAATTAAAATTAGTCAAAACCTTTTATTAATACATACCAGGCAAGGGTAAAATGACAGAGAAACACAGTCCTAGGACACCGCGCTTCATCTGCCTCGAGCGCAGATGTCCTTGTTCTTTTATACCTTTCTAATCTCCTGATCGTTGACCACGTAAGCAAAAAATAGCGTCCTGACTCATTGTACTTTTCCAATTTTGTAAAGTCATTACCCTAAAGGTATATTTTCTTGTCACACACATCATCAAAAGAAAACTTCCAGAAAGTATACATGCTTTTTGTCACGTACGCAAAACACAAACAAGTTTCATCATTCTGTCCTATTTTCTGTACACACATACATTTTGTTCAATTACATCTTTTTATGTTTTCACACTCCTCCCTTTTTGAACAAAATGATGTGGGCAATACAATTCTATCTTGAAATGGTTGATGAAGGGGAAGGGGGAAGAGAAAGTGGAAAAAGCTATACGAGACATTCGCTCCTCATGTAGCATATATGCCCCTTCCATAGAGGCGGTAAAGTACTTAGATATTATATAGCGAAACAAAGGGATAATACAACAACCAACCAGGAGGAGGAGGCAAATTGCCACAACCAAAGAAATGAAAACAGATCTTATCCATTGTCCCCAGGATCCGAAGGAGGATGTAAACCACTGATCCCAAGGATTTGTAATGCCAGAATTAGTGGAAAGTTCTTTAGAGAGAGCAGTGAGGCCTGCCAATGCACGAGTTATTGATCCATCTGGCGCGGTATTATTTGGAATATATGTACAACCTGAAAAGTTTGAGAACAGAAAGAAAATGGTAATTCTCCTACCCATGTCGTTCCATAAGATTTGAAACATGTATAATTTCCTTCGTGAGTTTGAAACATAGGGGTATCCATGTGACGGGTGGGGGGAAAAAGAATAGATAGATTAGAACACTTTGAACCAGAGAGGGGTTTCTTGGAAGTAGTGAATAAGTACAGAAGGCAGGGCAACCCCACGGGGTCAGAAATGTTAGATAATGGGAAAGGGACTGTAGCTAAATGGGGACGGGCTGCAGCGCACGCATAACAATGAGAACGATTAACTTGCTTAGCTGAATAGAGAACCCACTGCAACCATCTATTCTGATCCCCATAACCAGTTTCTACTGAAAAAGTGGATGAAAGGGTGGAAATATTCATAATCTTAACAGGAGAAAAATCTGAACCAAAAGTTGGGGAGATGGGTGTGTGTGCCAGAGAATGAGGGGTGTTAGTAACAGGATTGTCAATCTTAATTAGAAATCTCCCTAAAGGGTCTGTTCCAGATACATATGCCCCTAATACATAAATACCTGAGTCATGTAAAGAGGGGTTCTTCAAAGTAATGATCAAGGGGTTACAATGGTTGTCAGCACATTCATGAGAGGCATGTCCTTTTATAATAGAAAACCGATTTTTCAAACCGTATTTTTGGGCCACAAAAGGTTGATAACCCCAGTCCTCAGTTCCAGTGTTAGCAAAAACCCATTGCCAGTTGTCGCAGTCACTTCCCCTCATACACACGTATTTGTCAGATCCGGTCCACTGGGCTTGTCGACCAGTCCCACAGTTGATAATAGAGCAGAAATCAAACTGCACTGATGTGGTAATTCCTAACGGGAAAGTCAAGGTGACCAGGGCAGTAGACAAGGGAAAAGAAAAGCATAGTAGCACAGCAATCAAGGGTGCCATCTCTTGCAATGTGAGGCGTGAATCCAGGCAGGCAGTCCTTCAACTTTCACGGCGTGTGGTGTGGATAGAAGAATTTGGAATGATCCTCTCCACCTAGGCTGATGCCAGTGTTTCCTCCGAGTATCTCGAACCAGGATCCAGGTGCCCAAAGGAATTGGTAAATCCTTGGAAAGGGGGCTGGTCCTCCAGGCTTGATTAACCTGCTGGTGGATTTCCTTCAACGAGGTTCGCAAACCTGCAAGACTAGAGAGAAGATCATTGTCCACAGTATGCAAATTCACATTTTCTACAACCATGCCAATGGGCATGGGACGTCCGGTCAGAATCTCAAACGGCGATAGTCCCAGTTGTCGGTGTGTCCGTCCCCTTAGTTCCATTAAAGCTAAGGGTAGTGCATCCGGCCATGATAAATTAGTTTGTTCACAAAATTTTTGCGAGTTTAGCTTTTAAAGTGCCATTGCATCGTTCTACGATGCCTCCGCTTTGGGGATGGTATTCACAATAGCCAGGTGGTTAATTCATTTATAATGGAGTTCACAAAATGAGTGCCATTATCTGTTTGTAACTTTTGAGGGATACCCCATCTTGGAATAATCTCTTTAATTAGTGCTTTAGCTACTGTTTTGGCATCGCTGTGTTTTGAAGGGAAAGCCTCTATTCATCGGGAGAACACATCGACAATCACAAGACAATATCGGTACCCTTTAGACGGGGTTAGTTCAATGAAATCCATTTGGAGGTGTTCAAACGGACCCATTGGATTAGGGGTAACGGCGGGACTTACCTGGGTACCTTTTCCCACATTAAACTTTTGACATATTGCACAGCATCTGCAAAATTGCTCTGCATATGTAGAGAAACCTACAGCTTCCAATGTTTTTCAACATCTCGAACCATGGCATCTCTACCTGCGTGATCGAGGCCATGGGCGATTTTTGCCATTCCTGGGAAAGAGGCTTTTGGGAGAAAAGGTTTGTTAGTGTGTTTATGAGTCCAGACTCCATCAGAGAGGGACCCTTCTTTGGACCATTTTCTCCTTTCGATATCCGTGGCTGCACTCTGTAAAGAAATAATTTGATTATCAGGGTCCTGGTCATTTCTCTGTTGGAATAAAGAAATTGGTGTGTTATTATATGCAGCCTCTTTAGCAAAGTGGTCAGCTAATTCATTTTCTTTGCTAACAGGATCCTGTTTTCCTGTGTGAGCTTGACATTTAACAATCGCTAGCTTCGATGGTTTGGTTATAGCTTCTAAAAGGGATTCGATCAATTTCTGATGTTGGATGGGTTTGCCAGTACTGGTCTTAAATCCCCTTAGTTTCCATTGTGCTCCATGATCATGGCAGACTCCAAAAGCATACCTGGAATCTGTATAAATTGTTACGATCTTCCCTTCGGACAGCTGACATGCTCGAGTGAGTGCTACGAGTTCAGCTGTTTGTGCACTTAAGCTTGATGAAAATTCAATTTGCTTCCAGCAGGCGGTCCCCTTGGACCACTGCGTAACTGGTTGAGGGTGCTCCATTTTTCAATCGCAAGGAACATCCATCCACAAAAATCATTTCTCCAGTTTCTAAAGGTGTTTCCTGTAGATCTACTCTAGGTTTTACAACCTTTGCTATTTCATCATGGCAATTATGTGGTTCTCCTTCGTTATTAATTGGGAGAAGAGTGGCTGGATTTAAAGTGGAGCATCTTTCAATTGTAACATTTGACAAAGTACAGAGTACATTCTGATACTCATAGGGATCCCTTTAATACACTCTATAACACACAAAATCACCCAAACCATTTTCAACACACTTCACCCCAGTATTATTCTATATTTACACTATATTTGGAAACAATGCAGCAAAGGAAACAGAAACAAATGGACTCTGAAGAAAAGCAAGTTCCACTCTTCAGGACAAACAAACATAAAACAGCCTCTCATGATGTTAGCTGGTGTTAACACAATCCTGCTCAGCTAAACGGCGCTGGTTTCCAGATCAAGGAGACTCCGTTGGCGAACTGAGTCAGCGACAACAAGGAAAAAACTTCCGTGGCGATCCAATCCTGCGACAACAAGGACAAATCCAACTATCGAGAAACCACACGGTACGATACCACAGCAAGACCGCATTCCCAGAAAAAGGCTACAGTCACATTAACTCAATGCACAACTTTAAATACATACGTCACAAGAAAAAAGAAAAGGACAGAAGAAATTTCATGAGAACTACATCCGTGCTTGCTAATACAGCTTCTGTTGTTGCAGCCACAGCACGAAGACACGGAGGAAGTGCTGCGGCCACTGGATCCAGTTTTTTTTTAGAAAAAATAAGTCACCGGTCTTTGTTTATCTCCATGTTGTTGCGTCAGTACTGCATTCATAAATCCCTGCTTTTCGTCCACGAACAAAGTGAATGGACGAGAATGATCAGGCAAACCTAGCGCGGGCGCAGATAGAAGAGTAGCTTTGAGGTCACAGAGAGCCTTCTCAGCCAGTTGTTGCAACGGCTGTGCTCTTTCAGTAAAATTTAGAACCCACTGTCTGCAGTAGCCCAGAATACCTAAAACAGACATAACCTGTTGTTTTGTGACCGGTCTAGGAAGATTTTGGATGGCTGTAATGCGATCGCTAGAGAGAGCTCTTGTTCCATACATAATGTCATGACCTAGATATTTTACAGTTGTTTTGATTAGCTGCAGCTTAACTTTAGAAACTTTATGGCCATTTTCCCCCAGAAACAGCAACAATTTCTGAGTATCTATTGTACAATTTTCTTCCGTAGCGCTACATATTATTTCCATCTACATACTGTATCAATGTACTACTTCCGGCCAGACGCCTTCTAAATTTTGGGCAAGAGCTTAACCAGAAACACAAAGGGCTTCTCTGTATCCCTGAGGCATGACGGTCCATGTCCATCGGCGGTACCGCGTTTGACGAGATCGGGATGTACGGCGGAGATGCCAGCCTCTGCTTCGGGAGACAAAGGATATTGGGCACGGTGCGGGCGGAAGGAGGATTTCGGGTGGATCACCAGAGGCTCACAGTGGGCTATCCTTTGAAACACTACTTTAGTTATTAAATGGTCAGGAGTATCAAAAATACCTGGAGTAACTTGTAACCAGTCTGTTCTTTCAAGGCATTTTTCCACCCATGGTCCTATTTTCTCCCATTTAACAGTGCGTGATTTAGCTAATGCTGTGAGCATGTAAAATGAACAGAAGCAGCTGCCTTTGTGGATGAAATAAAAACACAGTAGATGTGAAGGGTTTCGGGGCAAGTACCAGAAATAAGGAAAGATTCTAGCCAGGTGGTGTCTACTTCTATAGGGAAGTATTGGGCAGTACAGTGTAAAATGTCAGGGGCCTGTAAATTGGGAAAAAGAGTGTAGGGCTTTGAGGAGAATGGTGTGTGGGGAAATATCTAAAGTCCATGCTGCAAAAGAGGGTTTGGGGTAAGGGGTAATTTGACACAACAACTTGGGGGTTGAACAAGGTATGTCCGCCAGGACGTGACTGGACTTGAAGAGGTTTTGATACTTGAAGAAGGTGAGGTTGTCCAGAAGCAGTAAGCACAGTAACAGTTTCGTTCGAGGTAGGGACCTTTGCCAGCGAGCGAGTGGCACCAGTGTCGATTAAGAAAACAGTCTCAGTGCCATCAACGAACAATGTCAGTAAAGGATCAGTCTCTGAATTATGGGTGAGCAAAGGTAGTTGAAAAGAGTGGCTGGAGGTCCCAGCGTTTTCCTATGGCCAGTATTGTTAGTCAGGGGTGTCAGAGAAAACAGGTGGAATAAGGGGAGGTGGGGGCTGTTGCTGTCTGTGAGGGCACTCCCGACGAAAATGTCCAGTTTCACCACAAGCGTAGCAAGAGTAGGAATTAACATTGGGATTAAAGGGAGAGGGAATAAAAGGATTCTTAGTGTGGTCAACAGGAGGAGCTCTAAAACCACCTCGTCCTCTTCCTCGTCCTCGTCCCCTTCCTCTAAAGCCATATCCTCGACCTTGGTCAGGAGCATTCCTGGTATAATAGTTCATCTGTGCTGCCAATAATTTGGCATGAGAGTCCGATTCGGCATGTTCAGCATGTCGTTTGACTTCATCAAACGTGGCACTTTCCCACTCAATACAGGAAGTGCGGACCTTGTTTTGTATATCAAGGCGCAAACCGGAAACAAAAGGTGGAACTGCAGCTCGGGTGCGGTCATCAGCATTTCCCAAGCCCGAGTGATTAGCCATAAGGTCTTGAATCCTATGTGCCCATTCATCAACCGTTTCGTCTCTCTTTTGTTTTGCAGCAGAAATAAGGGACCAGTCCGTTCCTTTTTTATATTTTTCTGCAATATTTTGTCTCAACGCCTCCCATTGTGGGTTAAATTCGCCTTCTCCACCTATCCCCTGTCCCTCGAGTTAAAGCTGGGTTCCATACCCATGGAACGTCATTGCGGACACCCCTGCCAACAGTGGCCCATGTGGTCCCAAGCTTTCGACGAAGTACCTGGGTCCATTCAGCAGCATTAGGCTTATACATGCTATCTAACTGATCAAGTTGTTCAACAAATTTTAGTCCTCCTACTTCCTTTGGATCTGGAAGTGCATTCACGACATCTTTTAGTTCTTGGATGTCCCAATTCCGATTTATCATAACTGTTGTGGGATTTTGGGTCCAGCTGGATGGGCAGGGTTATAATGGGGATTGGGAACTTCTATTAAAGGGCAAGTAAGTGAAGGTGAAGGATCAGAAGAGAAAAAAGTTGGAGCTGGTTTGTGAGTGGAGGTTTGACTTCGAGTGCATTTGGAGACGGGGGTTTGTCTAGTACAGGGTGGGTCATCACGATGGGTTGAGGGGTCATAGTGATCTGTGCCTGGGGAATCATCAGGGGAAACTTCTGCTAGTTGTAGTGCAGGGGGGGGGCAGTCGGAATGGGGGATAGAGGAGGGGATAATAGAGGTGTCTGAGGTTGGTTCTGAGGAGGGGAAAAAAAATAATAGGATAAATCTAAACCTGTCTTCTTTTCTATAAATTTTCTAGGAGACCCATTTTTTACGGGGCGTCTGTTGATCCTCCGAAAATAATTCTTCCAGCATTAATGATTTTTGATCCCCCTGTGCGGCGATTAACAGGCTTACTGTTATAAGTTCCCATTATATCCCCTTGCCCTCCCGGGTCCTGTATTTAATTTTCCAACTATATACTGATTCGCCTAATCCCTTGTACGTATGAATCAGCGAGGCATTAAGTGTGCCACTCACTAAACCTAACTGTTCCCTTCTTTTTCCCAAGGGAAGACACCTAACTATCGGTACTGATCCAGTTCCCAGGAGAACACGGTTTTGTTGCTTATTCCGTATGTAGATTTATTTATTCCGTTCCTAACAGCAATCCTGCAATCTGTGCTCTTTTCGGTTTATTTTTCCATACCACCCCGTTACTTGTCCCGTTAGCCTGTCCGCTCACATCCCCGGATTCCAGCTCAGGTGACTTCGTGTCCGATTCGGTTCAGCAGAATACTACATCAATACGTCCAGCCGAGTCTAGGATATGGGTGAGGCCAGTATCCTTTCGTCAGACCTTTCGTATGCGTCAAACTGCTTGGGTCAAGTCTCCATCACCTTAAGCAACCCGTTGAGATATGAGTATGACTAGACGGTCAACAGGAAACTCGCCCTCCCGTTATTTAGAAAATAAAAAATATTCGGAAATCCCCCGGTGCTTACCCCAGCCTGGAAGTGTGCAAGCTCTGTCTGGAAATCCGTTCAGTCACCGTGGATGTAGCAAAGAGGAGACCAGGGACTCCTCACGCAAGAACTGTTTCAGGACAGGGCAGTCCTAACTTTTGCCGGAGCTGCATGCTCTGCTGCCGGAGTACTCAAGTTGACGGCAGTCCGCTGGTAAAACGGATCACTGAAATGGTCTCGCTGGAGGAGTCGACCGGCCGTCTCTGGCCCCACGTTGGGCGCCAAAAACTGTGGACACTTTTTGTGACTGAAGACAGAGAAGAAAATTAAAATTAGTCAAAACCTTTTATTAATACATACCAGGCAAGGGTAAAATGACAGAGAAACACAGTCCTAGGACACCGCGCTTCATCTGCCTCGAGCGCAGATGTCCTTGTTCTTTTATACCTTTCTAATCTCCTGATCGTTGACCACGTAAGCAAAAAATAGCGTCCTGACTCATTGTACTTTTCCAATTTTGTAAAGTCATTACCCTAAAGGTATATTTTCTTGTCACACACATCATCAAAAGAAAACTTCCAGAAAGTATACATGCTTTTTGTCACGTACGCAAAACACAAACAAGTTTCATCATTCTGTCCTATTTTCTGTACACACATACATTTTGTTCAATTACATCTTTTTATGTTTTCACAGCACACACATCACCCAACAGGGCTGAGAAACCGAACGCCAAGTCCCAGGATGCCCTGTGGGAATCTGTGGCACCACTACACTCCAGGGGAGCTACCATCTAGCGTTTTGGGGGAGGGAGTGTCCTTCAAAATCTGCCTTCCCCGTCCTTCCATCACAGGGGCATCCCGGCTGGGTTGCGCTGCCGGCCGACTCTTACACTGTCTAGAACCTTCAATGCTAGCTTTAAACAGAGTCGCAGGATATGCCTACTGCTGTTTTGAAATAAAATGTATTTTTGCATGAGATTATTACTTTAATGAAATTAGAGATTATTAAATTTTTGTCTCCCATAGACTAGTGACATTACTAAAATATAACCTGCAGACAATGAATTCAACACCATGCATTAAATGCATCAGACAACATATATATTGAAAGAAAGCTTTTAAACCTTTTTGATCAGTTCAGTTTTCAGAAATTTAAACAGGTGCCTCCCCAGTACCAGTATGTTAAAGAAAGAATTGTAGCTGCAGTGGACACATTCTGTGCTTGTGAAACACTTGGTCTTTGTTAGCATTACACATGAGCTCCAATATGACACTTCTGAGGGCTTATATTTAAAGAGTCGATAAATTTTGGTGACCTTGAGTAATTGTTATTGTAATAATCCATCCATCCATTATCCATCCCACTATATCCTAACTATAGGGTCACAGGGGTCTGCTGGAGCCAATCCCAGCCAACACAGGGCATAAGGCAGGAAACAATCCTGGGCAGGGTGCCAACCCACCGCAGGACACACACAAACACACCCACACACCAAGCACACACTAGGGCCAATTTAGAATCGCCAATCCACCTAACCTGCATGTCTTTGGACTGTGGGAGGAAACCGGAGCCCCCAGAGGAAACCCACACAGACACGGGGAGAACCCCAGGCAGGGTACCAGCCCACCACAGGGCGCTCAAACACACACACACACACACACACACCAAGCACACACAAGGGACAATTTAGAATCGCCAATTCACCTAACCTGCATGTCTTTGGACTGTGGGAGGAAACCCACGCAGACACGGGGAGAACATGTAAACTCCATGCAGGGAGGACCCGGGAAGCGAGCCCAGGTCTCCTAACTGCGAGGCAGCAGCACTACCCACTGTGCCACCATGCCGCCCTATTCTAATAATGACTCATTAAAAGACACATTAAAAGTGTTGGTAATACTTTACAATATTGTTGTAGCTTCGATTTCCAAAGTTTTCAAACTTCTGCGGCTACTGGAAATGTTCAGGCATTGAGTATGGCACCTACACAAAAACATACCACAGTCCAAGTGAGTTCATTGTCAAAGTTTTAGTGAGATTCTAATGGAAGCAGTTCACATAAAAATTAAGAGAAAAAGAGAATAATACAAATGAATAATATATTCTTTATGATGTTTATGTTCAAGGCTTATGTTGTAATTTAAGCACCATACAATAGCAAAACGAATTAGGCCTTCAAAAATACCCACCAAAACAGGTCAGAATCCTCACAGGCCTTCCCATAAATAGGTCTCACCCCAAGGGACTCAGGCTGTAGGAAACAGGGAGGCTTCAGCTACAGGGCCCTAAACAAAGAGGACTAGCAAAATAATTACAGATGTCACAAAATATATCGAGAATATCAATAAATATCAATAAATATAGCTCTCAAGTTTGACAATTAAATAAATAAATAAGGCTTGAAGAGACAAATCTCACAAGGAATCTTTATAAATGAAAATATTTATTGGCAACAAAAAAGAGAAAAATGCTCAGATGAAAATAAGTCCTAAAATGAAATCCATAAGAATAATCCAATAAATAGAAACAAACAAAAAAAAAGATATATTAGTACTCATACAGTCTTCCTTCAAGACACATTCAAAGAACTGCAAGGAATTCACTTTCCCAGCCTGCTCTTAGTGCCGTGGTGATGTCAGGGTGGTTTTGCTGCTTGGAGATATATCCGCAAAATACAAGGAATATAGCAGAACACAGCAACAGACATAGAAACTAAACCATAAATAAATGACAAAAGGTTAAACATATCTACTGAATAATAAATGGACAGAACAATATTAACAGAAACTATGGTGGCAAATGAATAATACAAAATATTGAACAAATCATAAGTCCAGGGAGACACCCTGGTTAAATGTAATGTCTTAGATATCTTAGTTATGTTTCTTTAAGTTATTATATTGACACAACATTAATATGTACATTCCAAAATTTGCAAGCCTCTGTACCTTTTGTGGACACTGAAGTCGAAAACAACAACGGGAGACAAAAACACCAATCTATATAAATAAAAATGTAAATGTTCATTTGTTCAAAATCTTAAATCTCCAAAAGTTCATCACGGATTGCTTTGAAATTTTGAAACAACGTTGCATTCGAATACGCGTGTGTTTTTATCTATAATAATAAAAGGCAAAGCCCTCACTGACTGACTCACTCACTGACTGACTGACTCATCACTAATTCTCCAACTTCCCGTGTAGGTGGAAGGCTGAAATTTGGCAGGCTCATTCCTTACAGCTTACTTACAAATGTTAGGCAGGTTTCATTTCGAAATTCAAAGCGTAATGGTCATAACTGGAACATATTTTTTGTCCATACACTGTACTGGAGGAGGCGGAGTCACGTATCGCGTCATCACGCCTCCTACGTAATCACGTGAACTAAAAACAAGGAAGAGAT